>NC_045960.1:8443073-8615573 GCF_010909765.2 Amblyraja radiata
ACATATCTCTGTTAAACTTTCCCCCTCTCACCTTATACCTATGCCCTCTAGTATTTGATATTTCCACTCATTAGAAAAGGTTCTGACTGTCTACCCTATCTTTGCCTCTCATAGTTTTGTATACTTCCATCGGGTCTCCCCTCAACCTCCGACATCCAATAATCCAACCTCTCCCTGTAGCTGAAACCCTCTAATCCAGGCAGCATTCTGGCAAACCTCCTCTGCCCATAACTTCCCTCCTAAGGAAAGATATACTTTATCCTTTGATCCTTAGGCGGTCAAGGTGGCGCAGCGGTAGAGTTGCTGCCTTACAGCGAATGCAGCGCCTGAGACCCTGGTTCGATCCCGACTACAGGTGCTGTCTGTACGGAGTTTGTACGTTCTCCCCGTGATCTGCGTGGGTTTCCCCCGAGATCTTCGGTTTCCTCCCACACTCCAAAGATGTACAGGTTTGTAGGTTAATTGGCTTGGTGAATGTAAAAATTGTCCATAGTGGGTGTAGGATAGTGTTATGCTTGGAGTGCATACTGTCGTTGTGTCCTTGGGCAAGACACTTCACCCACCTTTGCCTGTGTGTGAATGTGTGTGAATGTGTGTGAGTGATTGGTGGTGGTCGGAGGGGCCGTAGGCGCAGATTGGCAGCCACGCTTCCGTCAGTCTGCCCCAGGGCAGCTGTGGCTACAGAAGTAGCTTACCACCACCGAGTGTGACTGAGGAGTGAATGAATAATGCAATGTAAACCGCCTTGAGTATTAGAAAGGCGCTATATAAATCCCATCCATTATTATTATTATTATTAATGTGTGGGGATCGCTGGTCAGTGTCGGCTCGGTGGGCCGAAGAGCCTGTTTCCGTGCTGTATCTCTAAATTAAACTAATAGGAGTTTTATTTTTAATATGTAGGAATTTAACAGACTAGGTCTCAGTCTCTGGACATTCGAAGAAAGAAATAGAAGTGATCTCACAGGAATGATCAAAATTCTCACAGAGTTTTACAAGAAAGTGAATATGGGGATGGTGTATGAGTTATGGACACAGCCCAGACCATCAGGCAAACTCATCTACTGTATGTAGGTACCCTGTGACCTGTGAGTCTGAAGAAGGGTACCGACCCAAAACGTCACCCATCCTTTTTTCCAGAAATGCTGCCTGACCCCACTGAGTTACTCCAGCATTTTGTGCTTATCCCTTGACACCATCTGACACCTCACGCTGCCTCGACAAGGCCAGCAGCATAATCAAGGACGAGTCTCACCCCGATCACTCCCTCTTCTCCCCTCTCTCCTCCCCTGGTGTTTAGGAGGCTTTTGAATCGACACATGAATATGCAGGGAATGGAGGGATAGGGATCACATTAAGCTTGGTCCCGGCAACATCATGATGGGCCGAATGGCCTGTACCTGTGCTGTACTGCTCCATGTTCTGTTCAACCCACTGATTTGTCTATACAGAGAGAATCAAAGTGTATGGGGTTATTTCAAAAAAAATTATGCTCAGGTAAAGATTTGCTGTGAACTTTCTGATATCGATGCTGCATCTCTGAACCAAATTTAAAAACACTGTCCACTACACCAGCAAATGTTTGTGTCACACTCTTCTTCTTGTGTATGGCGTACACAGCCTAAAGTTGTAAGACAACTTGTTCTGTTTGATCTCCTGTGTGTGCACGCCAGGTTGATTGCATTCGTCGAAATAGGGTGGACCACGTGAAGGTTGCAATCTCCCACCCCTGTATCACACTCCAAACTCACCAACTGGGCCAAGCCGACCCCGATATTACCAATCCATGCTGTGTCTCTAAAACTTAAACACTAGGTGGTGCAGTGGTAGAGTTGCTGCCTTGCAGCACCAGAGACCCATCCTGACTGTGGGTGCTGTCTGTACGGAGTTTGCACGTTTCCCCTGTGACCACGTGGGTTTTCTCCAGGTGCTTCGGTTTCCTCCCACACTCCAAAGACGTGCAGGTTTGTAGGTTAATTGGCTTCGATAAATTGTAAATGCCTTCAGTGTGTGTAGGATAGTGTTAATGTGCGGGGATCGCTGGTCGGTACGGACTCGTAGGGCCGAAGGGCCTGGTTCCGCGCTGTATCTCTCAACTAAACTAAACTAAAAATAAACCATAAATTTCAGCAATCCTAGATTATTTCTTTTGCAATTGGGTTTAATTTTGTAATAACAGCAAATAAAGGAGGAAAAACATCCTTAAAAAAAACGATAATTGGAGAGCCATTGTCATCACTCACTTTAATTCTGCCTCATTACAATCTGAGCAGAGCCATTTGTAGGCACAAAAGACGTAATCTAATGAGAGACCATGCAAATCGTCGCAAAATCAGTTGTTCCATGCATTAATCTTCGATCGATGAACTTTTTCTCTCTTTTATTAATTCGAGTCGTGACTGACAGCCGGAGATGTCAACTCTGACAGAGAAGGCAGGGAGAAAATGATGAAGTTAATCAGACTGGCGCAGGGTGAATGCACTAAATTGTACATCAATCAGGAAGTGAAGTATATCATTCCGAGCAAGCTGTACCGTATTCAAAGTGTGTCACCTCAATTGGGAATATAATATGCACTACAAATTTAGAAGATTAGTCCCGGACTGAATATTGATTTCAAATGCAACTTCAAACTACCTGTCTCCTCTGTTTGTCAATCTCTTCCTTCCTTGTACAGTTTTCAGAATGGATTCTGGGTCTATGTCTGCTGGCATTTCCAATTTCTTTTGAAGAGATAACTTACACTGCCTTCAATTTGATTCAAGGACTTGTTTAGTGAATGAACTAAGGTCGTAAGGTCAAAAGTGATAGGAGCAGAATTAGGCCATTCGGCCCATCGTGCACTCCGCCATTCAATCATGGCTGGTCTATCTCTCCCTCCTAACCCCATTCTCCTGTCTTCTCCCCATAACCCCTGACACCAATACTAATCAAGAATCTATTCTCACAGAGAGTGGTGAGTCTGTGGAATTCTCTGCCTCAGTGGGCGGTGGAGGCAGGTTCTCTGGATGTTTTCAAGAGAGAGCTAGATAGGGCTCTTAAAAATAGCGGAGTCAAGGGATATGGGGAGAAGGCAGGAACGGGGTACTGATTGGGGATGACCAGCCAAGATCATATTGAAAGGCGGTGCTGGCCCGAAAGGCCGAATGGCCTACTCCTGCACCTATTGTCTATTGTCTATCTATCTCTACCATAAAAATATCCACTGATTCGGCCTCCACAGCCTTCTGTGGCAAAGAATTCCACAGGTTCTCCACCATCTGACTAAAGGAATTCCTCCTCATCTCCTTCCTAAAGGTACATCCTTTAATACTGAGGCTGTGCCCTCTAGTCCTAGACTCTCCCACTAGTGGAAACATTCTCTCCACTTCCACTCTATCCAAGTCTTTCATTATTCTGCACGTTTCAATGAGGTCCCGCCTCATTCTTCTAAACTTCAGCGAGTACAGGCCCAGTGCCGTCAAATGCTCATCAAACATTAATTGGTGAGCATATGAATAGAAGAAGAGTCTCGCCCCGAAACGTCACCCATTCCTTTTCTCCAGAGATGCTGCCTGTCCCGCTGAGTTACTCCAGCTTTTTGTGCCTATCTTCGGGTTAAACCAGCATCTGCAGTTCCTTCTTACACAGGAATAGAATATCCATCCCGAACATGTTGTCAGGTTAAACTAATCTTCTCTGCCTACACGCGATCCATATTCCTCCATTCTCTGCATATCGTTTAGTTTAGTTTGGAGATACAGAGTGGAAACAGGCCCTTCGGCCCACATTAACACTATCCTATTAGGGACAATTTTTTAACACCCTATTAACACCCACTAGGGACAATTTTTACAATTAACCTACAAACCTGTACGTCTTTGGAGTGTGGGAGGAAACCGAAGATCTCGGAGAAAACCCACGCAGATCGGGGGGAGAACGTGCAAACTCCATACAGACAGCATCTGTGCTGTCCATTTACACTAGCCCTACACTAATCCTTTTATTCCTATCAATTCTCCCCACTTTCTACCACTCAGCTACACACAAGGGGCAATTTACAGCAGCAATTAACCGACCAACTGGATCCAGTGCGTCTACTGGATGGGAGAGAAAACCAGAGCACCCAGAGAAAATCCACATGATCACAGAGAGTTAAATTGGTCGGTGAGGTGGAGGTAAACATTGAAACAGACAATAGGAGCAGGAGTAGTCCATTCGGCCCTTCGAGCCAGCGCCGCCATTCAATGTGATCAAGGCTGATCATCCACAATCAGTACCCCGTTCCTGCCTTCTCCCCATATCCCTTGATGCCATTAGCCCAAAGAGCTGCGTAAATCTAACTCTCTGTTGGAGCAGCATCGCAGGCACATAGTCTCAGACTGCACACAAAAACATCAATTATACACAAATTATACATAAACTTTCCAAGAAAGTGATAGAGGTGGCACGGTGGCGCAGTGGTTGAGTTGCTGCCTCACAGATCCTGCCAGAGATCCAGGTTCCATCCTGACCACGGGTGCTGTCTGTACGGAGTTTGTACGTTCTCCCTGTGATCGCATGGGTTTTCTCCGGGTGGGAAAAAGGGCCCGTTTCTGAACTAAATGCTAAACAAAACTAATAGCTAAACAGGATACAGAGTGTGGTCTGAAGAAGGGTCTCGATCCCAAACGTCACCTATTCCTTCGCTCCATAGATGCTGCTTCACCCGCTGCGTTTCTCCAGCACTTTTGTCTACCTTCGATTTTTCCAGCATCTGCAGTTCCTTCTTAAACACATCATGATCTGTTAGGCCAAAAAGTGCTGGGGTAACTCAGCGGGTCAGGCAGCATCTGTGGAGAACATGGATAGGTGACGTTTCACAGAGTGCTGGAGTAACTCAGCGGGTCAGGCAGCATCTGTGGAGAACATGGATAGGATGTTTCACAGAGTGCTGGAGTAACTCAGCGGGTCAGGCAGCATCTGTGGAGAACATGGATAGGTGATGTTTCACAGAGTGCTGGAGTAACTCAGTGGGTCAGGCAGCATCTCCGGAGAACATGGATAGGTGGCATTTCGGGTTGAGATCCTTCTTCAGAGTCCATGTTCTCCAGAGATCCTTTTGTGTTTGTATCTGCAGTTCCTTGCTTTTGTTTGTGTTTAAGTTCTCCACAATCCCATCTTGTTGCCTGCTTTCAATATGTCAGTCATCGAGTGATACAGTGTGGAAACAGGCCCTTCAGCCCAACTAACATGCCCCATCTTCATCAGTCCAACCTGCCTGTGCTTGGCCCATATCCCCCCAAACCATGTACCCGTCTAACTGTTTCTTAAATGTTGGGATAGTCCCAGCCTCAACTACAGTTCATAGCAAAAGGATTTGAGTATAGGAGCAGGGAGGTTTTACTGCAGTTGTGCAGGGTCTTGGTGAGACCACACCTGGAGTATTGCGTACAGTTTTGGTCTCCTAATCTGAGGAAAGACATTCTTGCCATAGAGGGAGTACAGAGAAGGTTCACCAGACTGATTCCTGGAATGTCAGGACTTTCATATGAAGAAAGACTGGTTAGACTCGGCTTGCACTCGCTAGAATTTAGGAGATTGAGGGGGGATCTTATAGAAACTTACAAAATTCTTAAGGGGTTGGACAGGCTAGATGCAGGAAGATTGTTCCCGATGTTGGGAAAGTCCAGGACAAGGGGTCACTGCTTAAGGATAAAGGAAAAATCCTTTAGGACCGAGATGATCAATGATCCAAATCTGAGGAAGGACATTATAGCCATAGAGGGAGTGCAGAGAAGGTTCACCAGACTGATTCCTGGGATGTCAGGACTTTCATATGAAGAAAGACTGGATAGACTTGGCTTATACTCACTAGAATTTAGGAGATTGAGAGGGGATCTTATAGAAACGTACAAAATTCTTATGGGGTTGGACAGGCTAGACGCAGGAAGATTGCTCCCGATGTTGGGGAAGTCCAGGACAAGGGGTCACAGCTTAAGGATAAGGGGGAAATCCTTTAGGACCGAGATGAGAAGAAACTTTTTCACACAGAGAGTGGTGAATCTCTGGAACTCTCTGCCACAGAGGGTAGTTGAGGACAGTTCATTGGCTATATTTAAGAGGGTTAGATGTGGCCCTTGTGGCTAAAGGGATCAGGGGGTATGGAGAGAAGGCAGGTACGGGATACTGAGTTGGATGATCAGCCATGATCATATTGATTGGCGGTGCAGGCTCGAAGGGCCGAATGGCCTACTCCTGCACCTATTTTCTATGTTTCTATGTTTCTATGTTCATGTTCTCCATTGATCCTTTTGTGTTTATATCTGCAGTTCCTTGTTTCCATTTGTGTTTAAGTTCTCCACAATTCCATCTTGTTGCCTGCTCCAGTCCCACCTGCCTGTGCTTGGCCCATATCCCTCCAAACCTGTCTTATCCATGTACGTGTCTAACTGTTTCTTAAACGTTGGGATAGTCCCAGCCTCAACTACAGTCCTCCGGCAGCTTGTTCCATGCACACACCACCCTTTGCATGAAAAAGTTGACCCTTGGATTCCTGTTAAGTCTTACCATCCCCCCTCACCTTAAACCTATATATTTCTGCCTTCATCTCACATTCCTAACATTTACGTCAGTGAAGATGTCAATTGGCAGCCCTGGAATAGAGTGTGCTGGGACAGTGAGAGCTGATTATCCAATGTTTATAGACTGTAACCGCGGGAAGAGTGCCAACCTAATGGTGTCTGCTCATTATCTGCACTTGTGGCCGCTGCCAACACTCAGAGCTGCTATTATTTACCTGACAACATCAGGGGGAGAGACAATACATACATTGCTCCTTCCTAGTTAAAGGCACACTGCACTGGTTAAAGCCAGGTAGCACCTCTTTACTTTAGTATCTCAGCGGGACAGGCAGCATCTCTGGGGAGAAGGAATGGGCGACGTTTGGGGTCGAGACCCTTCTTCAGACTTTTGCCCCTGTTCCACTTAGGAAACCTGAATGGAAACCTCTGGAGACTTTGGGCCCCACCCAAGGTTTCCGTGCGGTTCCCGGAGGTTGCAGGTGGTTGCCGGAGGTTGCAGGTAGTGGAAGCAGGTAGGGAGACTGACAAAAACCTCCGGGAACCGCACGGAAACCTTGGGTGGGGCACAAAGTCTCCAGAGGTTTCCGTTCAGGTTTCCTAAGTGGGACAGGGGCATTTGAAAGCATCGCCATTCCTTCTCTCCAGAGATTTCATCATTCATTCATCATCGTTGAAAACATCAGCGACGCAGTGGTGCCTGTTCCCAACGGAAACGGTGACGGACGCACCGCACATCTCTGTCCTCCAGTTCCTGCGGACTTCCGCCGCTGGAAGTCTGGGATTTTGGTGTGTGTGTGCTTTGTCATCATTCCTTACAACGCTACGTACGACAGTGATCGCAACTTCTACTGAAGTGTGGATGGCCGTTGGCTCGCTAGGAGCTCCCCCGCCCTTTGACAGGTCTTGCTTTTGGTCCTACTGGGGTCCACAGCCCCCTCCTCACCTGGCGAACCATGTGGGGGAGACGGTTTAGTCGCCGACTACCCGACCATGGAGCAGGCAGCACGGGATTACATGGTACCCGTGGCGGGGGGAACTCCCACCCCCGACCTGACCTGAGAGATGCCGCTGAGTTACTCCAGCATTTTGTGTCTGTCTTCGATTTAAACCAGCATCTGCAGTTCCTTCCTGCGTACACCTCGTTACTTTAGAACTACTTTGTGGTGGATGTGGAGGCCAAGTCATGAGGTATTTTTTAAGGAAGAGTTGGCAGTTCCTAGATAGTGGGTGTGGAGAGGATGTTTCCACCAGTTGGGGAGTCCAGAACCAGAAGGCACAACCTCAGAATATAAGGAAGTACTTTTAGAAAGAAGATGGGGATGAATTTCTTTAGCCAGAGGGCGGGTGGTGACTGTGGAATTCATTGCCACAGACGGCTGTGGAGGCAGTCAAACTGTGTTTTGTAGGATTTTGAGGATTGAAAAATTATTGATTAGTACGGGTGTCAGGGGTTATGGGGCGAAGGCAGGAGAAGGTGGTTGAGAGGGAAAGATAGATCAGACATGGTTGAATGGAGGAGTAGACTCGATAGGCCGAAAGGCCTAATTCTGCTCCTAGAACTTATGAACTTTGCTTTAGAGATACAGCACGGAAACAGGCCCTTCAGCCCGCCGAGTCAGTGCCAACCAGCAAGCCCCGCGCACAAATACAATCCTACACACTAGGGACCATTTTATAATTATTACCAAAGCCAATTAACCTACAAACCTGTAGGCCTTTGGAGTGTGGGAGGAAACCAGAGAACCCCTGATGAATTTGCTGTCTCACATCGCCAGAGACACAGGTTTGATCTTGACCTCGGGTGCTGTCTGTATGGAGTTGTGTGCTCTCTCTGTGACCTCGTGGGTTTTCTCCAGGTCCTCCGGTTTCCACCCACATCCCAAAGATGAGCAGGTTCGTAGGTTAGGTGTAGGATAATAATTAGTGAATGGGCGATCGCAGGTCGGCGCGGACTCGATGGGCCGAAGGGCCTGTTTCGGACAGCATCTCTGGACAGAAGGAATGGGTGATGTTTCGGGTTGAGACCCTGCTTCATACTGGGAGTCAGAGGAGCGGAGACAGAGAGAAGCAAGTGTAAAGGGCCTGTCCCACTGTACGAGGTAATTCAAGAGTTCTCCCGAGTTTTCCCCTGATTCAAACTCGGAGAATGTCCGTAGCGGGTCCGTAGGAGTTCGTGGATGTCACGTAGCTGCTCGTATGAATAAAAAGTAACCATTTTTATCATCACGAGTATTTTTTTACTCGTGGACATTTTTTACAGTGTTGAAAAAACGTCACGAGTTTACCGGATTTCCCGAGTACCTACCGTTACTCGTACGAGCCGCTACGGGACATCCACAAACTCCTACGGACCCGCTACGGACATTCTCCGAGTTTGAATCAGGGGAGAACTCGGGAGAACTCCTGATTTATTTCATACAGTGGGACAGGGGCTTTAGGTGTGAAAACAAGACAACAAATGTGATGAAGGTCAGAAGAAATTGGAGAATTGTTCGTTGGAAGGTGACAACGAATCATACAGAGATAACATTTAGAAATTACTCCAGCATTTTGTGTATATCTTCGGTATAAACCAGCATCTGCAGTTCCTTCCTGCACGCAAAGTCTACATTGAACTAGGAAACATTTTCCCGATGTTGGGGGAGTCCAGAACCAGGGGCCACAGTTTAAGAATAAGAGGTAAGCCATTTAGAAAATAGATGAGGAAACACTTTTTCTCACAGAGAATTGTGAGTCTGTGGAATTTTGTGCCTCAGAGGGCGGTGGAGGCCAGTTCTCTGGATACTTTCAAGAGAGAACTAGATGGGGTTCTTCAAGATAGCAGAGTCAGGGGAAATGGGGAGAAGGCAGGAACGAGGTACTGATTGTGGATGATTAGCCATGATCACATTGAATGGCGGTGCTGGCTTGAAGGGCCGAATGGCCTACTCCTGCACATATTGTCCATTGTCTATTGAGTCATAGTTTTGATAAGAAGACACAAAGTGCTGGAGTAACTCAACGGGTCAGGCAGCATCTCTGAAGAACATGGACAGGCGACATTTCAGGTCGGAACCCTTCTTCAGACTGTCATAGTTTAGTTTAGAGATACAGCGTGGAAACAGGCCCTTCGGCCCATTGAGTCTGTACCGACCATCGACCACCCAATCGCACGGGTACAAGTCAGAAAGACGAAAGGAACTACAGATGCTGGTTTAGAGAAAAACATACGGACAAAGTGCTGGAGTAACTCAGCAGGTCAGGCAGCATCTCCAGAGAACATGGCTAGGTAACGCTTCAGCTTCTTTAGACTGATGTACATGTCTAGATGTCTTTGAAATGACATGAGGACACTTGGACAGGTACATGGATAGGAAAGATTTAGAGGGATATGGACCAAATGCAGGCAGGAGAGTCCAGCTAATGCCCCTGTCCCACTTAGAAAACCTTAACGGAAACCTCTGGAGACTTTGCGCCCCACCAAAGGTTTCCGTGCGGTTCCCGGAGGTTGCAGGTGGTTGCCGGAGGTTGGAGGTAGTGGAAGCAGGTAGGGAGACTGACAAAAACCTCCGGGAACCTCCGGGAACCGCATGGAAACAAAGTCTCCAGAGGTTTCTGTTCAGGTTTCCTTAGTGGGAGAGGGGCATAAGGTGGGACGTCTTGGCCAGCATGGTCAAGTTGGGCCGAAGGGCCTGTCTTGCCTGACCCCGAGTTACTCCAGCACTTAGTATCTTTTTTTGTAAACCAGCACCTGCAGTTCCTTGTATCTCTAGCTCTTGCACTATCATGGACTTGTTTTATTTTTGTACTTTGGACTGATGTGTTGTTTTTTGTTGCTGTGTTTAGGTAAGAGATCCAACACAGAGTCCACGGCCCACCGATTCCACGCTGACTGCCGATCACCCATTCACACTAGTTCTACATCATCCCACTTTCTCATCCGCTCCCTACACACTTGGGGACATTTAACAGAGGGCCGATTAACCTACAAACCCGCACGTCTTTGGGATGTGGGAGGAAACCGGAGCACCCGGAGGAAACCCACGCGGGTCACAGAGAGAACGTGCAAACTCCACACAGACAGCACCCACAGTCAGGATCAGACCCGGGTTTCTGCCGCTGTTAGAATCATAGAATCATAGAAAGTAGGTGCGAGAGTAGACCACCAGGTCCGTCGAGCCCGCACCGCCATTCGCTCATGGCTGAACACTAAACAGACACACTTACCCACAAACAGTAGACACAAGACACAGAACACAAGACACTACCCTCCCCTTTATACCGCTATCACCCCTCTCCACCCCAAGAACCGCGTGATCTCCTGGGGGAGGCAAAAAACCGGATAAAAACCCAGGTCCAATTCGGGAAAAAAAATCCGGGAAATTCCTCTCCGACCCCAATCCAGGCGATCGACACTTGTCCAGGAGATCACTCAGGTCTTACTATACTAACCATACTAGGTCCATATCCCTGCCCTCTCCCCGTAGCCCCTTATCCCCTTGGCAGCTAAAAAAACATCTATTTTTGACTTAAATATATTTAACGTTTCTGCTTCCACTGCTCCCTGGGGCAGTGAATTCCACAAACTAACCACCCTCTGGGTGAAGAAGTTCTTCCTCATCTCAGTTTTAAAAGAGCCCCCCCTCACTCTGCAACTTAGTTAGGCAGCAGCTCCACCGTGACATCCCATTGTGTTAGTGAAATGTTGCTATAGTACCTTGTTCCGGCCTCCTTCTTCCGGGGTGGCACAGTGGCACAGCGGGTAGAGTCGCTGCCTCACAGCGCCAGAGACCCCGGTTCGATCCTGACTATGGGTGCTGTCTGTACGGAGTTTGTACGCTCACCCCGTGACCTGCGCGTGTTTTCAATGACTCCAGTTTCCTCCCACTCTCCAAAGACGTACAGGTTTGTAGGTTAATTGTCCCTTGCGTGTAAGAATGTGTTAGTGTACAGGGATCGCTGGTCGGTACGGACTGGATGGGCCGAAGGCCCTGTTTCCATGCTGTTTCTCTAAAGTAAAGTATCACTAAAGTTCAGAGATGCAGCCGAGCTTTATGGGGCTGTCCCACCGTACGAGCTAATTCAAGAGTACTCCCGAGTTTCCCTTAGTTTGAACTCGGAGATTTACCGTAATAGCCGCTTGTTGAAAAAACTTCCCGAGCTTACCGTGTTTCACAACTACCTGCCGCTAGCGTTACGAGCCGCTAAGAGACGTCCCAAGCTCCAACATACCCGCAACGTACATTCTACGTGCTTACCACAAGTTTGATTTTTTTTTAAACTCGGGAGAGCTCTCGAATGAACTCGTACAGTGGGAAAGGGCCATTAAGCAGTATAGTGCACCTTTAACTGTGAACCAAAAGATCGCCTATCTATGTTCTCCAGAGATGCTGCCTGACCCGTTGAGTTACTCCAGCACTTTGTTTAGTTTAGTTTATTGTCACGTGTACCGAGGTACAGTGAAAAGCTAACCAGTCAGCAGAAAAACAATACATGATTACAATCGAGCCGTCCACAGTGTACAGATACATGATAAGGGAATAACGTTTAGTGCAAGATAAAGCCAGCAAAGTCCGATCAAGGATAGTCCGAGGGTCACCAATGAGGTAGATAGTAGTTCAGCACTGCTCTCTGGTTGTGGTTGGATGATTCAGTTGCCTGATAACAGCTGGGAAGAAACTCTCCCTGAATCTGGAGGTGTGCGTTTTCACACTTCTGTACCTTTTGCCCGATGGGAGAAGGGAGAAGAGGGAGTGGCCAGGGTGCGACTGGTCCTTGATGATGCTGCTGGCCTTGCCGAGGCAGCGTGAGGTGTAGATGGAGTCAATGGAAGGGAGGTTGGTTCGAGTGATGGTCCGGGCTAGCTTTTGCATTTTGTGTCCTTTTTGCAGGCTGAATGTAGGTTTAAATTGCAGTTTATTATTTTTCAGGTGCATTGAGGTACGGTGAAAAAGCTTTGCTTTGCGAGTTAGTGAGTGAAACCAGATGAAATAATCCATAAGGATGAACCCAAGTACAAATGGTTGAGCAAAGGGGAAGATACAGAGTGCAGAATACAGTGCATAAGGGCAGGTTCCTACTTCATTTGCTGCTGGGAGTTAGTGGAGATGGAAGGTCTCTTGAGATTGTTTCTGCAGAAGCTAGTCAGCACATTGTAAGCAGTTTCTTTAATTATGCCCATTGGGTTCAGTTCTATGTCAGTTTGATGAACACATCTTCCCAGGCAGAAGACCAGAGGGTACCCAGAGGAAATTAGGCTCCTAATGCAGGCTGGCATTTTAGAGTGATGTTCAGGAACTGCTGCGTATCAATGTTCCAGGTGAGTGGATGAGACCCTTCAGCCCCTCGCGCTTGTTCTAGCTTGCAGTCAGACCGTCTCTAATCCTTTACGGTGGCGCAGCGGTAGTTGCTACCTTACAGCGCCGGAGACCCGGGTTCGGCCCTGACTACGGGTGCTGCCTGTACGGAGTTTGGACGTTCTCCCCGTGACCGCGTGGGTTTTCTCCAGGATTCCTCACACACTCCCAAAGACGTACAGGTTTGTTGATTAATTGGCTTTGGTAAAATTGTAAATTGTCCCTGGTGTGTGTCGTATAGTGTTAGTGTATGGAGTGACCGCTGGTTGGCACGTACTCGGTGGGCTGAAGGGCCTGTTTCTACGCTGTATATCTAAACTAAACTTATCTTTACATCAGCGCCACTTTCCCACCAGGTGGCGCCGTAGGATGGCAGCCTCGCCAAAAGTCTGTCTCCTCCTTTGCTTCTTTTGTTGTGTTTAGTTTGTTGTTAAATGCATTGTTTAGTGTATCTTTAGTTTTATGTGGAGGATGGGACAAAACGTTTTTAAATGTCTTTCCTCCACGGAGATGCAAATTTTTCTGTGTCGTATCTGCGGCCGCACTGCTGCCTAACATCGTGGCCGCGTGCTGCGGTTCGACTTTGGGAGCTCCAACTGCAGGAGCCTGTGGACTTAACATCGCGGAGCTGGCGGTCCATTGGTTAGGGATCGACTTTGGGAGCTCCGAGCCGCAGGAGTTTTGATCTCCCTGGTCACAGGAGCTTCGATCCCCCAAATAGTGGGAGCTTCGATGGCCCCGACTGCGGATGGTTCAACTGCCCCGTCCATGGGAGAAAAGGGACGAAGATGATAAATACATAATTGCCTTCCATCACCGTACACTGAGGTGGATGATTATGTTCAATTTTATGTAGTTGTGTATCTTGCTGCTTTTTCTGGTAAATTAAATTCCATGTATGTTCTTACATACTTGGCCTAATATATTATCTGTATCTTGTATCTATCTTTCCTGCACAAACTCCACATACTGGCAGTGGCACAGTGAGGCTGGTGCAGTGGGGCTGGTGCAGTGGGGTTGACACAGTGGGACTGGTGCAGTGGGGCTGACAGTGGGGCTGGTGCAGTGGGGCTGGTGCAGTGGGGTTGACACAGTGGGACTGGTGCAGCGGGGTTGACACAGTGGGGCTGGTGCAGTGGGGCTGGTGCAGTGGGGCTGGTGCAGTGGGGCTGGTGCAGTGGGGCTGGTGCAGTGGGGCTGGTGCAGTGGGGCTGACACAGTGGGGCTGGTGCAGTGGGGCTGACAGTGGGGCTGGTGCAGTGGGGCTGGTGCAGTGGGGCTGGTGCAGTGGGGCTGGTGCAGTGGGGCTGGTGCAGTGGGGCTGGTGCAGGGGGGCTGGTGCAGTGGGGCTGGTGCAGGGGGGCTGGTGCAGTGATGCTGGTGCAGTGGGGCTGGTGCAATGGGGCTGACACAATGGGGCTGGTGCAGTGAGGCTGACAGTGGGGCTGGTGCAGTGGGGCTGGTACAGTGGGGCTGGTGCAGTGAGGCTGACAGTGGGGCTGGTGCAGTGGGGCTGGTGCAGTGGGGCTGACACAGTGGGGCTGGTGCAGTGGGGCTGGTGCAGTGGGGTTGACACAGTGGGACTGGTGCAGTGGGGTTGACACAGTGGGGCTGGTGCAGTGGGGCTGGTGCAGTGGGGCTGACACAGTGGGGCTGGTGCAGTGGGGCTGGTGTAATGGGGCTGGTGCAGTGGGGCTGGTGCAGTGGGGCTGGTGCAGTGGGGCTGACACAGTGGGGCTGGTGCAGTGGGGCTGACACAGTGGGACTGGCAGTGGGGCTGGTGCAGTGGGGTTGGTGCAGTGGGGCTGGTGCAGTGGGGCTGGTGCAGTGGGGCTGGTGCAGTGGGGCTGGTGCAGTGGGGCTGGTGCAGTGGGGCTGACACAGTGGGGCTGGTGCAGTGGGGCTGGTGCAGTGGGGCTGACACAGTGGGGCTGGTGCAGTGGGGCTGGTGCAGTGGGGCTGGTGCAATGGGGCTGGTGCAGTGGGGCTGGTGCAGTGGGGCTGGTGTAGTGGGGCTGGTGCAGTGGGGCTGACACAGTGGGGCTGGTGCAGTGGAGTTGGTGCAGTGGGGCTGGTGCAGTGGGGCTGGTGCAGTGGGGCTGGTGCAGTGGGGCTGGTGCAGTGGGGCTGGTGCAGTGGGGCGGACACAGTGGGGCTGGTGCAGTGGGGCTGGTGCAGTGGGGCTGGTGCAGTGGGGCTGGTGCAGTGGGGCTGGTGCAGTGGGGCTGGTGCAGTGGGACTGGCAGTGGGGCTGGTGCAGTGGGGCTGACACAGTGGGGCTGGTGCAGTGGAGTTGGTGCAGTGAGGCTGGTGCAGTGGGGCTGACACAGTGAGGCTGGTGCAGTGGGGCTGGTGCAGTGGGGCTGGTGCAGTGGGGCTGGTGCAGTGGGGCTGGTGCAGTGGAGTTGGTGCAGTGAGGCTGGTGCAGTGGGGCTGACACAGTGAGGCTGGTGCAGTGGGGCTGGTGCAGTGGGGCTGGTGCAGTGGGGCTGGTGCAGTGGGGCTGGTGCAGTGGGGCTGGTGCAGTGGGGCTGGTGCAGTGGGGCTGGTGCAGTGATGCTGGTGCAGTGGGGCTGGTGCATTGGGGCTGACACAGTGGGGCTGGTGCAGTGAGGCTGACAGTGGGGCTGGTGCAGTGGGGCTGGTACAGTGGGGCTGGTGCAGTGAGGCTGACAGTGGGGCTGGTGCAGTGGGGCTGGTGCAGTGGGGCTGGTGCAGTGGGGCTGGTGCAGTGGGGCTGGTGCAGTGGGGCTGACACAGTGGGGCTGGTGCAGTGGGGCTGGTGCAGTGGGGCTGACACAGTGGGGCTGGTGCAGTGGGGCTGGTGCAGTGGGGCTGGTGCAATGGGGCTGGTGCAGTGGGGCTGGTGCAGTGGGGCTGGTGTAATGGGGCTGGTGCAGTGGGGCTGGTGCAGTGGGGCTGGTGCAGTGGGGCTGGTGCAGTGGGGCTGGTGCAGTGGGGTTGACACAGTGGGGCTGGTGCAGTGGGGCTGGTGCAGTGGGGTTGGTGCAGTGGGGCTGGTGCAGTGGGGCTGGTGCAGTGGGGCTGGTGTAATGGGGCTGGTGCAGTGGGGCTGCTGCAGTGGGGCTGGTGCAGTGGGGCTGGTGCAGTGGGGCTGGTGCAGTGGGGTTGGCGCAGTGGGGCTGGTGCAGTGGGGCTGGTGCAGTGGGGTTGGTGCAGTGGGGTTGCTGCAGTGGGGCTGGTGCAGTGGGGCTGGTGCAGTGGGGCTGGTGCAGTGGGGTTGACACATGTGGGGCTGGTGCAGTGGGGCTGGTGCAGTGGGGCTGGTGCAGTGGGGCTGGTGCAGTGGGGCTGGTGCAGTGGGGCTGGTGCAGTGGGGTTGGTGCAGTGGGGTTGGTGCAGTGGGGCTGGTGCAGTGGGGTTGGTGCAGTGGGGCTGGTGCAGTGGGGCTGGTGCAGTGGGGCTGGTGCAGTGGGGTTGGTGCAGTGGGGTTGGTGCAGTGGGGCTGGTGCAGTGGGGCTGGTGCAGTGGGGCTGGTGCAGTGGGGCTGGTGCAGTGGGGCTGGTGCAGTGGGGCTGGTGCAGTGGGGTTGGTGCAGTGGGGCTGGTGCAGTGGGGCTGGTGCAGTGGGGCTGGTGCAGTGGGGCTGGTGCAGTGGGGCGGACACAGTGGGGCTGGTGCAGTGGGGCTGGTGCAGTGGGGCTGGTGCAGGGGGGCTGGTGCAGTGGGGCTGGTGCAGTGGGGCTGGTGCAGTGGGACTGGCAGTGGGGCTGGTGCAGTGGGGCTGACACAGTGGGCTGGTGCAGTGGAGTTGGTGCAGTGGGGCTGGTGCAGTGGGGCTGGTGCAGTGGAGTTGGTGCAGTGAGGCTGGTGCAGTGGGGCTGACACAGTGAGGCTGGTGCAGTGGGGCTGGTGCAGTGGGGCTGGTGCAGTGGGGCTGGTGCAGTGGGGCTGGTGCAGTGGGGCTGGTGCAGGGGGGCTGGTGCAGTGGGGCTGGTGCAGTGGGGCTGGTGCAGTGGGGCGGACACAGTGGGGCTGGTGCAGTGGGGCTGGTGCAGTGGGGCTGGTGCAGGGGGGCTGGTGCAGTGGGGCTGGTGCAGTGGGGCTGGTGCAGTGGGACTGGTGCAGTGGGACTGGCAGTGGGGCTGGTGCAGTGGGGCTGACACAGTGGGGCTGGTGCAGTGGAGTTGGTGCAGTGAGGCTGGTGCAGTGGGGCTGACACAGTGAGGCTGGTGCAGTGGGGCTGGTGCAGTGGGGCTGGTGCAGTGGGGCTGGTGCAGTGGGGCTGACACAGTGAGGCTGGTGCAGTGGGGCTGGTGCAGTGGGGCTGGTGCAGTGGGGCTGGTGCAGTGGAGCTGGTGCAGTGGGGCTGGAGCAGTGGGGCTGGTGCAGTGGGGCTGGTGCAGTGATGCTGGTGCAGTGGGGCTGGTGCAATGGGGCTGACACAGTGAGGCTGGTGCAGTGAGGCTGACAGTGGGGCTGGTGCAGTGGGGCTGGTACAGTGGGGCTGGTGCAGTGAGGCTGACAGTGGGGCTGGTGCAGTGGGGCTGGTGCAGTGGGGCTGGTGCAGTGGGGCTGGTGCAGTGGGGCTGGTGCAGTGGGGCTGGTGCAGTGGGGCTGACACAGTGGGGCTGGTGCAGTGGGGCTGGTGCAGTGGGGCTGACACAGTGGGGCTGGTGCAGTGGGGCTGGTGCAGTGGGGCTGGTGCAGTGGGGCTGGTGCAGTGGGGCTGGTGTAATGGGGCTGGTGCAGTGGGGCTGGTGCAGTGGGGCTGGTGCAGTGGGGCTGGTGCAGTGGGGCTGGTGCAGTGGGGCTGACACAGTGGGGCTGGTGCAGTGAGGCTGACAGTGGGGCTGGTGCAGTGGGGCTGGTACAGTGGGGCTGGTGCAGTGAGGCTGACAGTGGGGCTGGTGCAGTGGGGCTGGTGCAGTGGGGCTGGTGCAGTGGGGCTGGTGCAGTGGGGCTGGTGCAGTGGGGCTGACACAGTGGGGCTGGTGCAGTGGGGCTGGTGCAGTGGGGCTGAAACAGTGGGGCTGGTGCAGTGGGGCTGGTGCAGTGGGGCTGGTGCAATGGGGCTGGTGCAGTGGGGCTGGTGCAGTGGGGCTGGTGAAATGGGGCTGGTGCAGTGGGGCTGGTGCAGTGGGGCTGGTGCAGTGGGGCTGGTGCAGTGGGGCTGGTGCAGTGGGGTTGACACAGTGGGGCTGGTGCAGTGGGGCTGGTGCAGTGGGGTTGGTGCAGTGGGGCTGGTGCAGTGGGGCTGGTGCAGTGGTGCTGGTGTAATGGGGCTGGTGCAGTGTGGCTGCTGCAGTGGGGCTGGTGCAGTGGGGCTGGTGCAGTGCAGTGGGGCTGGTGCAGTGGGGCTGGTGCAGTGGGGTTGGCGCAGTGGGGCTGGTGCAGTGGGGCTGGTGCAGTTGGGTTGGTGCAGTGGGGTTGGTGCAGTGGGGCTGGTGCAGTGGGGCTGGTGCAGTGGGGCTGGTGCAGTGGGGCTGGTGCAGTGGGGTTGGTGCAGTGGGGCTGGTGCAGTGGGGCTGGTGCAGTGGGGGTGGTGCAGTGGGGTTGGTGCAGTGGGGCTGGTGCAGTGGGGCTGGTGCAGTGGGGCTGGTGCAGTGGGGCTGGTGCAGCGGGGCTGGTGCAGCGGGGTTGGTGCAGTGGGGTTGGTGCAGTGGGGCTGGTGCAGTGGGGTTGGTGCAGTGGGGTTGGTGCAGTGGGGCTGGTGCAGTGGGGCTGGTGCAGTGGGGCTGGTGCAGTGGGGCTGGTGCAGTGGGGCTGGTGCAGTGGGGTTGGTGCAGTGGGGCTGGTGCAGTGGGGCTGGTGCAGTGGGGTTGGTGCAGTGGGGCTGGTGCAGTGGGGCTGGTGCAGTGGGGCTGGTGCAGTGGGGCTGGTGCAGTGGGGCTGGAGCAGTGGGGCTGACGCAGTGGGGCTGGCGCAGTGGGGCTGGCGCAGTGGGGCTGGCGCAGTGGGGCTGGCGCAGTGGGGCTGGCGCAGTGGGGCTGGCGCAGTGGGGCTGGTGCAGTGGGGCTGGTGCAGTGGGGCTGGTGCAGTGGGGCTGGAGCAGTGGGGCTGGCGCAGTGGGGCTGGCGCAGTGGGGCTGGTGCAGTGGGGCTGGTGCAGTGGGGCTGGTGCAGTGGGGCTGGTGCAGTGGGGCTGGTGCAGTGGGGTTGGTGCAGTGGGGTTGGTGCAGTGGGGCTGGTGCAGTGGGGCTGGTGCAGTGGGGCTGGTGCAGTGGGGCTGGTGCAGTGGGGCTGGTGCAGTGGGGCTGGTGCAGTGGGGTTGGTGCAGTGGGGTTGGTGCAGTGGGGTTGGTGCAGTGGGGCTGGTGCAGTGGGGCTGGTGCAGTGGGGCTGGTGCAGTGGGGCTGGTGCAGTGGGGCTGGTGCAGTGGGGTTGGTGCAGTGGGGTTGGTGCAGTGGGGCTGGTGCAGTGGGGCTGGTGCAGTGGGGCTGGTGCAGTGGGGCTGGTGCAGTGGGGCTGGTGCAGTGGGGCTGGTGCAGTGGGGCTGGTGCAGTGGGGTTGGTGCAGTGGGGTTGGTGCAGTGGGGTTGGTGCAGTGGGGCTGGTGCAGTGGGGCTGGTGCAGTGGGGCTGGTGCAGTGGGGCTGGTGCAGTGGGGCTGGTGCAGTGGGGCTGACACAGGGGCAGAGCTGGCAGAGCTGCTGTCTCGCAGCGGTTACTAACGGGGGAGAAGGCAGGAGAATGGGGCTGAGAGGAAAAGATAGATCAGCCATGATTGAATGCCGGAGTGGACTTGATGGGCCGAATGGCCTAATCCTGCTCCTGGAACATGAATTCATGAGCTCAATCCTGTCAGGACCCTTCTTCAGATTGACAACATAGAACTTAAGCCCCTGTCCCACTTTCACGACCTAATTGGCGACCTCTGCCAAGTTTGCCCTTGACTCATACTCGCAACAAGGTCGCCACGAGGTCGTAGGAGGTCGAAGGTCACTCTTCCTCATGCTCATGAGTGGTCTCCACGTACTCGTGGATTCAAGTAGGTCGCGCCGTTTTTTCATTTTCCACTCGTAGCTAGTCGTAGTTGGTCTTAGGTCTGGAAGACTGAGGTCAAGGGGGGTCGTAGGAGGTCGTAGACTTAGTTGAAGGAGGTCTTTTACTTCGGCGAGTCAACACAATCTTGACATTTTTTTCAACTCGTCTAGGGTCTTCTAAACTCGTGGATTAGGTCGTCCAAGTGGCCTGTTTCCGTGCTACCTGGTCTCTGAACTAAACTTGAGTTTCAATATAACCATATAACCATATAACAATTACAGCACGGAAACAGGCCATCTCGGCCCTACAATTCCGTGCCGAACAACTTTTTTCCCTTAGTCCCACCTGCCTGCACTCATACCATAACCCTCCATTCCCTTCTCATCCATATGCCTATCCAATTTATTTTTAAATGATACCAACGAACCTGCCTCCACCACTTCCACTGGAAGCTCATTCCACACCGCTACCACTCTCTGAGTAAAGAAGTTCCCCCTCATGTTACCCCTAAATTTCTGTCCCTTAATTCTGAAGTCATGTCCTCTTGTTTGAATCTTCACTTTTCTCAAAGGGAAAAGCTTGATCACATTAACTCTGTCTATCCCTCTCATCATTTTAAAGACCTCTATCAAGTCCCCCCTTAACCTTCTGCGCTCCAGAGAATAAAGACCTAACTTATTCAACCTATCTCTGTAACTCAGTAAATGGGGAATTACAGTAGGGCACCAGTAAATGGGGAATTAGGGGAGGGCACCAGTAAATGGGGAATTAGGGGAGGGTACCATTAAATAGGGGATTAGGGGAGGGCACCAGTAAATGGGGAATTAGGGGAGGGCACCAGTAAATGGGGAATTAGGGGAGGGCACCAGTAAATGGGGAATTAGGGTAGGGCACCAGTAAATGGGGAATTAGGGGAGGGCACCAGTAAATTCAGCAACTCCACTGCTGCACCACCGTGCCACCCTAATTTGATCCCATTTCCTGTTCTCCCCCACATTCTCAACAACACCTCCTCCCCACCAGATTGTACCCGTCACCAGGGGGCAATTTATAAATGCCTATTTTACCGATCGAACCCGCGTCTTAAGGATGAGGGAGGAACCTGGAAAGTCTGGGGGACAATGCGCAGTCACAGGGAGAATGTGCAAACTTCTACAGATGCGCCACAGAAAGCATTTTATCGGGATGCGCCACCGCGCGGTTTGGGAACAGCTCCATCCAAGACCCCGAGAAATTGCAGCAAATTGTGGACGCAGCCCAGACCATCACACAAACCAACCTCCCTTCCATCTACACCTCACGCTGCCTCGGCAAGGCCAGCAGCATCATCAAGGACCAGTCGCACCCTGGCCACTCCCTCTTCTCCCCTCTCCCATCGGGCAGAAGGTACAGGTGTGAAAACGCACATCTCCAGATTCAGGAACAGTTTCTTCCCAGCTGTTATCAGGCAACTGAATCATCCTACCACAACCAGAGAGCAATGCCCTTTGGTGACCCTCGGACTATCCTTTTCGCTGACTAGTTAGCACGCAACAAAAGCTTTTCACTGTACCTCGGTACACGTGACAATAAACTCAACTCCATAAACTTAATAAATGCCACACTGAGTGTGCCCGAGGTCAGGATCGAACAGGGGTCCCTGGCACTGTGAGGCAACTGTACTTCTAGCTGTGCCACTGTGCCACCCACAGGAATTTGCTGCCAAGGAAATAACTGCTTTAAATCCCTTTGGGCATAATGGTTGTAAAAAGGCTTCTTCTTATTAAGAACATTTATCGACCATACCTAGGAGTTACGAATACCCAAACAGGTTACAATAAATCTAAGGGAATGGAGGCGTAAAACTTCATGCAGCAACCGATAATATTGTAGATAGACACACAGCGCTGGAGTAACTCAGCGGGTCAGGCAGCGTCTCTGGAGAAACAGAATAGGTGACGTTTTGAGTCGGAACCCTTCTTCCAGAGATCAGTTTAGTTTATTGTCACGTGTACCGAGGTACGGTGAAAAGCTTTTTGTTGCGTGCTATCCAGTCAGTGGAGAGGCAATACATGATTACAATCGATCCATTTACGGTGTACAGATACACGATAAGAGAATAATGTTTAGAGGCTGCCTGTCCCGCTGAGTTACTCAGTAAACCAGCATCTGCAGTTCCTTCCTACACAAACGTTTAACAAAGGAGGAAGATGTCTGAACTTTGTTGCCTTCCATCACAGTGAGGAATGTGGATTCCACTGTGGTGGATGTTTATATGGCTGTGTGTCTTGTTGCTTTTCACTCAAGGGCCTGTCCCACTGTACGAGCTAATTCAAGTTCTCCCGAGTTTCCCCGATACATGGAGATTTACGGTAATAGCCGCTCGTAGGTACTCGGGGCTCTCGTGGACATTTTTCAACATGTTGAAAAATCTTCACGGGTCTTCACGAGTCTTCCCGAGTACCTGCCGTTAGCGTTACGAGCCGCTAAGAGACGTCCCGAGCTCCGACGTACCCGCTACGTACATTCTACGTGCTTACGTAGATTTGATTACATTCTACGTACATTCTACGTGCTTGCGTTTGATTTTTTTTTTAAACTCGGGAGAGCTCTTGGGTAAACTCGTACAGTGGGACAGGCCCTGAAGTATGGCTGCATGGTAACTCAAATTTCACTGTGCCTTAATTGGTACACGTGGCAATAAACACAAACTTGCACTTGAACAATGTGGGATGGGTTTAGGAGATTGGTGAGACCATAGCTGCCTATGGTTCTGAGCTTCTTATTTAGGAAAGGATGCGATGGAATCAGTTATAGTTGTAGGCTCATGCAGCATGGAAGAAAGTACTTCAACCCAAAGGGCATGTCCCACTTGGACCACCTAGATGAGTTGAAAAAAATGTCAAGGTCGTGTTGACTCGCCAAAGTAAAAGACCTCCTACGATCTCCTACGATCTCCTACGACCCCCTACGATTATGTCTACGACCTCCTACGACTATGTCTACGACCTCCTACGACCCCCCTTGACCTCAGTCTTCCAGACCTAAGACCAACTACGACTAGCTACGAGTGGAAAATTATCACATGATAAAATGATGTCATGTTTGCATTTTTTTTCTCGGGCTAGTTACCGGCCTACGACTACCCACGACTACCAAAACGGCCTGCTACGACCTACCTACGACCTATCTACGAGTAAAAAGTATCAATTTTTTCCATGCCAACGTTTTTTTAACTCTTGGACATTTTTTATCAGGCTGGAAAAAACGCCGCGACCTACTTGAGGCCACGAGTACGCGGAGACCACTCACGAGCACGAGGAAGAGTTACGAAGATCTCCTACGACCTCGTGACGACCATGCTGCGACTATGAGTCAAGGGCAAACTCGACAGAGGTTGCCAATTAGGTCGTGAAAGTGGGACAGGGGCTTAACTCATCCATGCCGGCCAAGTTGTTTCCCCCCCTCTGTTATCCGGTTTCTAAATGGCCCTTGCATCAGCTAGGGCCCTGTCCGACACACCTCTGCCCCATTGTGGACATTGGACATTGTCCACAGGATGGCACAGTGGCACAGCGGTAGAGTTACTGTCTCACAGCGCCAGAGACCCGGGTCCCATCCCAACCACGGGTGCTGTCTGTACGGAGTTTGTACCTTCTCCCCATGATCGCGTGGGCTTTCTCCGAGAACTTTGTTTTCCTCTTACACTGCTCAGATGTATAGGTTTGTGGGTTAATCGGCTTGGTACAAATGTAAAATTGTCCCTAGCGGGTGTAGGATAGTGTTAATGTGCGGGGATCGCTGGTTGGTGCGGACACGGTGGGCCACTGTATCTCTAAACTAAACTAAACTAAACTATTGGAATAGACAATAGACAATAGGTGCAGGAGTAGGCCATTCGGCCCTTCGAGCCAGCACTGCCATTCATTGTGATCATGGCTGATCATCCACAATCAGTACCCCGTTCCTGCCTTCTCCCCATATCCCCTGACTCCACTGTCTTTACTAGCTCGAAGAGCTCTATCTTCAATGATGTACTACAATGCTGAGAACTACTGTACACGTGTAGAAGCCCCGTGCTGTTCTGTTCTGTTCCATGCTCTAAGTTCAACAGTAAGAACTAGTCAAAGTGCTGGAGTAACTCAACGTGTCAGATGGCATTTCCGGAGAACTGATTGTCCAAACTGGTGTGTTTTGTTAGTCGTACAAAAGGTTGGTGAGGCCACGTTGTGGGGTTTAGTTTAGTTTAGTTTAGTTTAGAGATACAGCACGGAAACAGGCCCTTCGGCCCACCGGATCCACGCCGACCAGCCATACCCGCACACTAACACAATCCTACACCCACTAGGGACAATTTACTGTACATGTCTCCATTTTATACCAAGCCAATTAACCTACAAACCTGTACGTCTTTGGAGCGTGGGAGGAAACCGGGGAACCCGGAGAAAACCCACGCAGGTCATGGGGAGAACGTACAAACTCCGTACAGACAGCACCCGTAGCGGGGATGGAACCCGGGTCTCCGGCGCTGCAAGCGCTGCGCCACCGTGACCGCCCGCTGTTGTCAGGCATGAGGAACTGTGCAGGACAAAGACGGTGTGCAGAGGCACACAGCAAGGGATCCATGAATCACAGCGTTCAGGTCTGCCATGCAGCTCAGTCCTCAGAGACCCACGTCGCTCCTGCTGCCGATTCAGCACAATTTGCTTCTTAAAATATATTTCACTTGAGGGCTTTGCGGCAACAAATAGCGAGAAAGAGAAGTGCCCTCAGCACCCTGGCTGAGGTGAATCTCTTGGTGCATCTAACATGTGTCTGAAGGAAACTGCAGATGCTGGTTTAAACTGAATTCAGACCCAGCGAGTCAGGCAGCATCTCTGGGGAGAAGGAATGGGTGATGTTCCACTCGAAACATTTTAAAGTTTTGAAGTTTTAATTTAATTTTAAAGCTTAGTTTAGAGATACAGCACGGAAACGGGCCCTTCGGCCCATCACGTCCATGCTGACCAGCGATCACCCGTTCACACCAGTTCGATGTTACCCACTTTCCCATCCACTCCCTGCACTCCAGGGACAATATACAGAGGCCAATTAACCTACAAACACGCACATCTTTTGAGTCTGAAGAAGGGTCCCGACCCAAAATGTCACAATAGACAATAGCGTAAGTCATTCGGCCCTTTGAGCTATTCAATGTGATCATGGCTGATCATCCACAATCAGTACCCCGTTCCTGCCTTCTCCCCATATCCCGTGCGCTATCTTTACGAGCCCTATCTAGCTCTCTCTTGAAAGTATCCAGAGAACCTGCCTCCACCACCCTCTGAGGCAGAGAATCCCACAGACTATTCACCTATTCCTTCTCTCTAGATGCTGCCTGACCTGCTGAGTTACACCAGCATTTTGTGTCTGTCGACCTTTATAAGCAGGCGAGGAATCGAACCTTTGAAGCGCATGATACTTGTACACTGTAACGGTCAAGGAAGAGGCGTGAAGGGTGAGTGCAAATGTCACTGCCACCTAACCCGAAGCAAAACCTTTTAGTCCTATAATTGGATCTTATAGAAACATATAAAATTCTTAAGGGATTGGACAGGCTAGAGGCAGGAAGAATGTTCCCGATGTTGGGGGGAGTCCAGAACCAAGGGTCACAGTTTAAAATTAAGGGGTCGGCCATTTAGGACTGAGATGGGGAAAAACATTTTCACCCAGAGAGTTGTGAATCTGTGGAATTCTCTGCCACAGACTGCAGTGGTGGCCTATTCACTGGATGTTTTCAAGGGAGAGTTAGATTTAGCTCTTCAGGCACAAGGTCCTGTCCCACGGTATGAGTTCATTCCAAGAGCTCTCCCGAGTTTGCCCTGATTCGAACTCGGAGATTTACGGTAATGGCCGCTCGTTGGTACTCCGGGCTCTCGTGGGCATTTTTCAACATGTTGAAAAATCTTCACGAATCTTCCCGAGCTTACCTGCCATTAGCGAGTCTTCCCGAGTACCTGCCTTTAGCGTTACGAGCCGCGAAGAGACGTCCCCGAGCTCCGACGTACCCGCTACGTTCATTCTATGTGCTTACCACGAGTTTAAACTGGGGAGAGCTCTTGGAATGAACTCGTACGGTGGGACAGGGCCAATTAGGGAATCAAGGGGAGAAGGCAGGAATGGGGTACTGATTGTGGATGATCAGCCATGATCATATTGAATGGCGGTGCTGGCTCGAAGGGCCGAATGCCCTACTACTATTGCACATTTGCTAAGTTTCTATGTTTCTCTGGGGGTCACAGAGTTATCCAGCTCAGGAAGACATTTCCGGCTGACATGTCTGAAGACAAATTAGTAGCTGCATTTCGCGACAGGATCGATGTCAACGGAAGGAGGAATACATTTAGGTTTCTCGGTCGCTAAGGGATTGCGTCCATCACAAGGACGGCAGTAATTGGCTTTCCCTCGCGTCCCCCGATGTCAGTGTCTTTCAAAAGCCTTTCACAAAAGCACTGGCAGAAGTAGGTGACTCTGCCCCTCAAGACTGGCCCACTATCCTATGTCTTCACAGCTGGTTTATGCAGGTCTCATTCTCCTCTGTGTTCATGGAACATAGAACAGGAACAGTACAGCGAAGGAACAGGCCCTTCGGCCCGCAGTACCCGTGCTGGATGTGATGTCAACTTAAACTCATCTCAGAGGACATAGGTTCAAGGTGAAGGGGAAAAGATTTAAGAGGAAGATTTAATCTGTCATTTAACTCCCTCCTTAGGCCCACTTCTGTCATGGCTGACCATGGGTGTCTCCAGGGTTGGAGGATGCCAGTGCGTGACTTTGTTTAACGTGGGGAGATGGGTGCACAGACAGCCACCACACGGTCCTTGACAGATCTGGGTCAGGATCCAGTGGCATGGAGTCCAAGACGACCGGAGACCCTTTTCTGCTGCAGCCTTCATCCGCCTTCCCAGCCGTTGTGACGCTCCACTAAGGTCAGCCATCGTCCTCCGCCTGTTCCACCGTTGAGGTCTTGGTTGGATTGCTCTTTGTCAGAGACCTCCCCCTCGACCTTACCGCCATGGGTGGCCCTACCAGGAGCATAGCTCCAGACGGCATCGCTCTCAGGATCTCAGGACCACACAAGCTTCTCCACCACGACAAGGTGACAATCCACGGACAATCCCTGTATCTCCCTTATTTCCCTAGAGTCACACAGCAGGGAAACAGGCCCTTCGGCCCAACTTGCCCAAACAAACCAAGATGCTCCAACTACACTAGTCCCACCTGCCAACATGTGGCCCATATCCCCCTAAGTCCATGCTATCCACGTCCCTGTCCAAGCTTTTGATGTTTTCCATGAATAAAGTTTACTAAAGCTTAGACTTATTATTAACAAATTGATCCAACATCAGTTTTATATCTTGGAAAAAAAGTTCTGAATTGATACTGAAGATAGACACAAAAAGCTGGAGGAATCAGCAGGTCAAACACTGTTTCTGGAGTAAAGGAATAGGTGACGTTTCATGTCAAGAACCTTCTTCAGACCAACTCAGATTTAATGTGTGGTGGGGGGGGGGGGGGGGGGGGAGATTTTAAAGGAATCTGAGGGGTATCTGTTTCACACAAAGGGTATATGGAACAAACTACCAGAGGAGGTACACAGAATTGCTGGGGAAACTCAGCGGGTGCAGCAGCATCTATGGAGCGAAGGAAATAGGCGACGTTTCGGGCCGAAACCCTTCTTCAGACTGATGGGGGGGGGAGAAGGAAGGAAAAGGGGAGGAGGAGGAGGAGCCCGAGGGCGGGCGGATGGGAGGGTGGGAGGAAACAGCTAGAGGGTTAAGGAAGGGGAGGAGACAGCAAGGGCTAGCAAAATTGGGAGAATTCAATGTTAATGCCATCCGGACGCAAGGTCCCCAGACGGAATATGAGGTGCTGTTCCTCCAATTTCCGCTGTTGCTCACTCTGGCAATGGAGGAGACCCAGGACAGAGAGGTCGGATTGGGAATGGGAGGGGGAGTTGAAGTGCTGAGCCACCGGGAGTTCAGGTAGGTTATTGCGGACTGAGCGGAGGTGTTCGGCGAAACGATCGCCCAACCTACGCTTGGTCTCCCCGATGTAAATCAGCTGGCATCTAGAGCAGCGGATGCAGTAGATGAGGTTGGAGGAGATACAGGTGAACCTTTGTCGCACCTGGAACGACTGCTTGGGTCCTTGAATGGAGTCGAGGGGGGAGGTGAAGGGACAGGTGTTGCATTTCTTGCGGTTGCAACGGAAAGTGCCCGGGGAGGGGGTGGTGCGGGAGGGAAGGGAAAAATTGACGAGGGAGTTGCGGAGGGAGCGGTCTTTGCGGAAGGCATGGGGGGAGATGGGAAGATGTGGCGAGTGGTGGGGTCACGTTGGAGGTGGCGGAAATGGCGGAGGATTATGTGTTGTATTTGGCGGCTAGTGGGGTGAAAGGTGAGGACCAGAGGGACTCTGCCCTTGTTGCGAGTGCGGGGATGGGGAGAGAGAGCAGAGCTACCAGAGGAGGTTGGGACATGGATAGGTACATGCATAGGACAGGTTTGGAGGGATATGGACATAGTGCAGGCAGGTGGGAACAGTGTAGCTGGGACATGTTGGCCAGTGTGGGCAAGTTGGGCCGAAGGGCCTGTTTCAACACTGCATCACTCTATGACTCATCTGATTCAAAGATTCAAAGATTCTTTATTGTCAGATGGACAGAGATATGCTTTGTTTCTGCGTACAATCTGTGGGCCATCAGCCTGGCACCATGACCCATGAATGGCCAGCAACCCGACCAGGAGATCCTCAGCTCTATCCACTCCCGTATGTACGTTGCCCAAAGATGAGGATGGTGGCACTGAAGTGGAGCCCAGAATGTGAGGGGCAGCCCCTTCACATACTCAAAGGAGCACCGCAAGGCTGCGTACTCTCCCCCCTCCTCTACTCTCTCTACACCAACGACTGCACCTCCGCAGACTCCTCTGTCAAGCTTCTCAAGTTTGCGGACGACACAACCCTGATTGGACTGATCCAGGATGGGGAGGAATCTTGCCTACAGACAGGAAGTGACACAGCTGGCGTCCTGGTGCCATCGCAACAACCTGGAGCTCAATGGTCCAATTCTACACGGCCATCGCAGAGTCTGTCCTCACCTTCTCCATCATGGTCTGGTTTGGCTCAGCCACCAAGCACGACATCCGGAGGCTGCAGCGAATCGTCCGATCAGCTGAGAAGGTTGTTGGCTGCAACCTTTCCTCCATTGATGAACTGTACACTGCAAGGGCCAGGAAGCGAGCGGGCAAGATCGTCTCTGACCCCTCCCATGCAGGTTACAAACTATTTGAATCACTTCCCTCTGGAAGGCGACTCCGGTCTGTCAAAGCCTCCATAGCAATGATGGTCCAATTCTACACAGCCATCTGGTGAACATGGGAGGAGGAGGAGGAGGACCTTTGTGAACTGCATTGCCTTCCACCCACAGTGAAGAATGCTGTGGTGGATGTCTGTGTTGAATTATGTTGTGTATTGTGTCCTTTTTTAATTGTAACGCTGCATGGTAAATTACATTTCACTGCACCAGTGAATGCAGTGAGGAGCTGTTCTGGCCCAATTTCTCCAGCAACAGATTCTCGCTTTGATCGTTGATTTGCTACTTGGGTGAAAACAGTGCCTTCCAATTAAGTGTCTTCAGACCGCAAAGACCGTAACTCCCTGGTCAATTCGTCCCTTCACACCAGCACCACCCCCTCCCCGGGCACTTTCCCCTGCAACCGCAGGAAATGCTACACTTGTCACTTCACCTCCCCCCTCGACTCCATCCAAGGACCCAAGCAGTCTTTCCAGGTGAGGCAGAGGTTCACCTGCATCTCCTCCAACCTCATCTATTGCATCCGCTGCTCTAGCTGTCAGCTGATCTACATCGGTGAGACCAAGCGCAGGCTTGACGATCGTTTCGGCAAACACCTCCACTCGGTTCGCAGTAACCAACCTGACCTCCTGGTGGCTGAGCACTTCAACTCCCCGTCCCATTCCGTATCCGACCTTTCTGTCCTGGGCCTCCTCCGTGGCCAGAGTGAGGATCACCATAAATTGGAGGAGCAGCACCTCATATTCCGCTTGGGCAGTTTGCACCCCAGCTGCTTGAACATTGACTTCTCCAATTTCCGGTAGCCCTTGCTGTCTCCTCCCCTTCTCAGCTTTCCCTTAGCCCTCTGGCTCCTCCTCTTCCTTTCTTCTTCCCGCCCCCCCCCCCCCCCCCCCCCACCCACCCTACATCAGTCTGAATAATAATAATAATGGATGGGATTTATATAGCGCCTTTCTAATACTCAAGGCGCTTTACATCGCATTATTCATTCACTCCTCAGTCACACTCGGTGGTGGTAAGCTACTTCTGCAGCCACAGCTGCCCTGGGGCAGACTGACGGAAGCGTGGCTGCCAATCTGCGCCTACGGCCCCTCCGACCACCACCAATCACTCACACACATTCACACACAGGCAAAGGTGGGTGAAGTGTCTTGCCCAAGGACACAACGACAGTATGCACTCCAAGCGGGATTCGAACCGGCTACCTTCCGGTTGCCAGCCGAACACATAGCCCATTGTGCCATCTGTCGTCCCAAGAAGGGTTTAGACCCGAAACGTTGCCTATTTCCTTCACTCCATAGATGCTGCCTCACCCGCTGAGTTTCTCCAGCATTTTTGTCGACCTTACAATTAATTGGTGGGCGTCACGGTGGCGCAGCGGTAGAGTTGCTGCCTCACAGCGCCAGAGACCCACGTTCCATCCTGACTATGGGTGCTGTCTGAATGGAGTTTGTACGTTCTCCCCGTGACCTGCGTGGGTTTATCCTAGTGCTTCAGCAGTTTAATCTGAGATTTAGCTCAGAGGTACAGCATGGTAACAGGCCCTTCGGCCCATCGAGTCCACGCAGACTGGTTCACACTAGTTCCAGAGATAATTTACAGAAGCCAATTAACACACAAACCCACACGTCTTTGGAAGGTGAGATGAAACCTGAGCACCCGGAGAAATCCCATGCAGGTCACGGAGAGAACGTACAAACACCGTATAGATAGCACCCTTGGTCAGGATAGAACCCGGGTCTCTGGCACTGCAAGCGCTGTACGGCAGCAACTTAGAGAAACATATAAAATTATAAAAGGACTGGTCAAGCTAGATGCAGATAAAATGTTCCCAATGTTGAGGGAGTCCAGAACCAGGGGGCCGCAGTCTAAGAATAAAGGGGAGGCCATTTAAAACTGAGATGCGAAAAAACGTTTTAACCCAGAGAGTTGTGAATTTGTGGAATTCTCAGCCACAGAGGGCAGTGGAGGTCAATTCACTGGATGAATTTAAAAGAGAGTTAGATAGAGCTGATGGGGCTAGTGGAATCAAGGGATATGGGGAGAAGGCAGGCACGGGTTAGGCAGCCATGATCACAATGAATGACGGTGCAGGCTCGAAGGGCCAAATGGTTCTTTGTTACTCTACAGCTGCCACCACCATGCCGCCCTATCCTCTGAAGTATGAATCATTCCCATTCCTAAAAAAACACACATCCCAATCCCGATTTTGCCGAGAGCCTGCAGCACCATCATGTTTGTTGATCTTGACAACAGTAAGTGCCCCGTGATCCATTGACCCAGCCGTGCCATCGAACAATGGGGAATGAGGTCATATTTCATTCTGGGCAAGTTGCATACCTTGCGGATATGAGGCATATTATTCAGGTCCGCACCATTGCTGCAATCTCTCCCCTTCTGACGCAAACATTTTTTTAAAATGTAAAATGCTGCGAAATAAAGCAACGTTTTTCATTTTGTTTACAGGCTAACAAACCGTGAATGTAGTTCAGTTTGGTTTAGAGATGCAGCGTCGAAACTGTCCCTTAAGGTCGTAAGGGATAGGAGCAGAATTAGGCCATTCGGCCCATCAAGTCTGCTCCACCATTCAATCATGGCTGATCTATCTCCCCCTCCTAACTCAATTCTCCTGCCTTCTCCCCATAACCCCTGACACCTCTATTGTCTATTGTCTGTGCTAACCAAGAATTTATCTATCTCTGCCTTAAAAATATCCTCTGACTTGACAAAGAATTCCACAGATTCACCACCCTCTGACTAATGAAATTTCTCCTCACCTCCTGCCTGCAAGAACGTCCAAACCTCACCCACATTTCGGGTGTCCCGACCCAAAGCGTCACCTATTCCTTTTCTCCAGAGATGCTGCCTGACACGCTGAGTTACTCCAGCACTTTGTTTCTATCTTCGGTATAAGCCAACACCCACAGTACTTCCCTACCCATCCTTCGGGATGTGGGAGGAAACCGGAGCACCCTTTCTCCTTGGAAAGACACAGAGTGCTGGAGTAACTCAGCGGGTCAGGCAGCATCCCTGGAGAACATAGATAGGTGATGTTTCGGGTTAGAACCTTTTATCTTGAAGGGTCGTCCTAAAGAAGGGTCCCGACCCGAAATATCACCTATCCATGTTCTCTAGGCACCCGCTGAGTTACTCCAGCACTTTGTGTCTTTTTTTTGTAAATTACCATCTGCAGTTCTTTATTTCTACATTAAACATGACTTGATTTGTGGGGGATGGATCATATCAGGAAGGTAATACATTTTGGATCGATCATCTAACCATGTCTTCTACAGACACTGCCTGACCCGCTGAGTTACTCCAGCGTTTTGTGTCCTTCCTTGGTAAACCAGAATCACCTGCAGTTCCTTGTCTCTGGACTTTCTCCATGTTTAGTTCAGTTTAGATTTTAACATTTAGTTGAGAGATATTGCATGGAAACAGGCCCTTCGGCCCATCAAGTCCACGCCGACCATCAGTTCACACCAGTTCGATGTTACCCACATTCCCATCCACTCCCTACACTCCAGGGACAATTTACAGAGGCCAATTAACCTACAAACATGCACATCTTTTGAGTCTGAAGAGGGGTCCAGACCCAAAACATCACCTATTCCTTCTTTCCAGAGATGCTGGCTGACCCGTAGAGTTACTCCAGCACTTTGTGTCTATCTTCGGTATAAGCCAATATCCGCAGTTCCATCCAACACCATCCTTCGGGATGTGGGAGGAAACCGGAGCACCCACATGGTCACTGGGAGAACGTGCAAACTGCACGCTGACAGTACCCGAGGTGGAGGTGGGAGTGGGATGGGGGGGGGGGGGGGGGGGGGGGGGGAAACTAACCCAGAGAATGAAAACCCACAAGCGCCTGGCGGTACAACCCTGAACACTCTGGTGATGGTAGGAAATGCATTTTCGACTTACGATATTTTGGATTTACGATGGGTTTATCGGAACGTAACTCCATCATAACTTGAGGAACACCTGGTAGTAGCAGTCAAATTCCTTCGAGCCAGCACCGCCATTCATTGCGATCATGGCTGATCATCCACAATCAGTAACCCGTGCCTGCCTTCTCCCCATATCCCTTGATTCCACTAGCCCCTAGGCAAGCCAAGGCAAGGCAACTTTATTTATATAGCACATTTCATACAAGAGGCAGACTCAAAGTGCTTCACATAAAAACATGTCATACAATAAATGAAATAATAAAATGAAATAAAATAGAACTAAAAGAAAAGAAAAGCAAAATTAAAAATGCATTATAAAAAGTGCAAAAGTTAAAAGTGCAATGTAGTTAAGATTTAACTGAAAGCTAAAGTAAACATAAAAGTTTTCAGTCTTCTTTTTAAAAGTGGTCAAAGTTGAGGCAAGTCTTAAATCTTCAGGAAGTTTATTCCAGCTATTTGTTGCATAATAACTAAATCCTGCTTTCCCATGTTTTGTATTTACTCTGGGAATCACTAACAGATTGGTTTCAGAAGATCTTAGCGGTCTAGAAGGCTTATATAGTGGAAGCATGTCAGTGATATACCTTTGTCCTAAACCATGTAGTGATTTATAGGTGAGCAGCAGGATTTTAAAATCAATTCTCTGACATACAGGGAGCCAATGTTAGGAGTTAAGAATTGGTGTAATGTGTTTTTTTGGTCTTTGTTAGAACTCTAGCAACAGCGTTCTGAACAAGCTGTAGCTGCCTGACAGTTTTTTTCGGAAGACCTGCAAGGAGACCTGCAAGGAGACCGTTACAATAATCTAGCCTGTTATTAATAAAGGCATGTACAAGTTTTTCGAAGTCTTGAGCTGACATGAGTCCTCTTAATCTTGCCAAGTTTTTGAGGTGATAGTAGGCCGATTTTGTTACTGATTTGATGTGACTGTCGAAATTTAAATCTGAATCCATAATGACCCCAAGATTTCTGGCTTTGTTTGAAGTCCCTAGAGTTCTATCTAACTCTCTCTTAAATCCATCCAGTGATTTGGCCTCCACTGCCCTCTGTGGCAGGGTATTCCACAAATTCACAACTCTCTGGGTGAAAAAGTTTTTTCTTACCTCAGTCTTAAATGGCCTCCCCTTTATTCTAAGACTGTGTCCCCTGGTTCTGGACTCGCCCAACATTGGGAACATTTTCCCTGCATCTAGCTTGTCCAGTCCTTTTATAATTTTATATGTTTCTATAAGATAACCCCTCATCCTTCTAAACTCCAGTGAATACAAGCCCAGTCTTTTCAATCTTTCCTCATATGACAGTCCCGCCATCCCAGGGATCAATCTCGTGAACCTACGCTGCACTGCCTCAATCACAAGGATGTCCTTCCTCAAATTAGGAGACCAAAACTGTACACAATACTCCAGATGTGGCCCTATACAACTGCAGAAGAACCTCTCTACTCCTATACTGAAATCCTCTTGTTATGAAGGCCAATATTCCATTAGCTTTCTTCACTGCCTGCTGTACCTGCACGCCAACTTTCAGTGGCCAGTGTACAAGGACACCCAGGTCTCGCTGTACCCCTCCCCCGGAACTCCCCCCGATAATGTGGCTCCCAGGACGAGTGAGGCAGGCCGATCTCGACCTCATTGGGACTTTCCCAGCCGATCGGCAGATCCGTTCCCATAGCCGACTTCCGAGGCCTACTTTGCGGGCAGGCATCTCAGCCCCTTGGCGGCCGAGGCAGAACATTCCTCTCTGCCTGGACTCCGCTCGGAGGCCGTGACCTCTGTTGTTCCAGCAAAACGGATAATCCGGCAAGGCTCTGCAACGAAGGGTGCCGGAAAATCAGCGGTGGGCCTGTGTCAACCAATGGATTTTCTGACGTCAAGATGTCTTGACCAGAAAGATTAGTTTAATTAAGTTTACTTTAGTTAGTAATTGTCAGGTGTACAGTGGTACAGTGAAAAGCTCTTTGTTGTGTACCATGCAGTTAGCAGAAAGACTATACATGATTACAAGCTGTCCACAGTGTACAGATACAGGATAAAGGGAATAACGTTGAGCGCAACATACAGTTCAGTAAAGTCTGATTAATGATAGTCCGAGGGTCTCCAATGAGGTAGATAGTAGTTCAGGACTGCTCTCTGGTTGTGGTAGGATGATTCAGTTGCCTGATAACAGCAGGGAAGAAACTGCCCCTGACTCTGGAGGTGTGCGTTTTCACACTTCTCTACCTCTTGCCTGATGGGAGAGGGGAGAAGGGTGCGACTGGTCCTTGATTATGCTGCTGGCCTTGCCGAGGGAGGCTGTGTGGAGTGCAGATGGAGTAAATGGAAATGAGTGTAGGAAGGAACTGCAGATGCTGGTTTAAACCAAAGACAGGCATAAAAAGCTGGAGTAACTCAGCGGGTCAGGCAGCATATCTGGAGAGAAGGAACAGGTGGTGTTGTCAACCCAAAACATCACCTATTCCTTTTCTCCAGAGATGCTGCCTGACCCGCTGAGTTACTCCAGCTTTTGGTGCCTGTATGATGGTTTGTGTGATGGTCTGGGCTACCTTCACATTTCTCTGCAATTTCTTATGATGGATAGTTTCTAATAGCCCTGTCCCACGGTACGAGTTCATTCCACGAGCTCTCCCGAGTTTAAAAAAAATCAAACTGGTGGTAAACACGGAGAATGAACGTAGCGGGTACGTCGGAGCTCGGGGGCGTCTCTTAGCGCTAACGGCAGGTACTCGGGAAGACTCGCTAACGGCAGGTAAGCACGGGAAGACTCGTGAAGATTTTTCAACATGTTGAAAAATGTCCACGAGAGCCCCGAGTACCTACGAGCGGCCATTACCGTAAATCTCCGAGCTCGAATCAGGGCAAACTCGGGAGAGCTCTTGGAATGAACTCGTACCGTGGGACAGGGCTTTAAGTGAATGATGATATAACACTGAATCTATATACGTAAGCGATGATGTTGTACACCTTAAAACGTCCAGGTAAATAACGCTGGATGATTCATCCTTCACTAACAAGCTTAATACATTCATCAATGAAACTATTTGTTTCCCACTGTTGAAACTAACTTGGCTATCTGCTGCTAACCTATTATTTTCAAGGTGATCCTGTATACAGTTAATTGGTTCAGGCAATTATGCTGTATTTAGTGTGAGACACTGTAATTTAATACTGATTCTCTGGAGGATTCTTTAAATTTAAAGCCTGAATTTAAATTCAATACAATGAACTCTTCCTGAAGAACATGAAACAGGTGGAGAAAATTTGCCATTGTCTCAGAAACGAAAAGGCCTGGATAGACTGGATGTGGAGAGGATGTTTCCACGAGTTTGGTTTTGTTTAGTTTGGAGATGCAGCACAGAAACAGGCCGCCAGGTCCGCGCCGACCAGCGATGCCCGCACATTAACACTATCCCACACACACACGAGGGACAATTTTACATTTCCCAAGCCAATTAACCTACAAACCTGTACGTCTTTGGAGTGTGGGAGGAAACCGAAGATCTCGGAGAAAACCCACGCAGGTCACGGGAAGAACGTACAAACTCCGTACAGACAGCACCCGTAGTCGGGATCGAACCCGGGTCTCCGGCGCTGCATTCGCTGTAAGGCATCAACACTACAGCCACTTCACTACGCCACTAGTGGGAGAGTCTCGGACCAGAGGTCATAGCCTCAGAATATAAGGTAATACCTTTAGGAAGGCGATGAGAAGAAATGTCTTTATTCAGAGGGTGGTGAATCTGTGGAACTCATTGCCACAGATGGCTGTGGAGGCCAAGTCAATGGAGGCCAAGTTTTAAGGTGGAGGTTGATAGGCTTTTTATTAATGAGGGTGTCAGGGGTTATGGGGAGAAGGCAGGAGAATGGGATTAGGAGGGAGAGATAGATCAGCCATGATTGAATGGCGGAGTAGACTTCGACAATAGACAATAGGTGAAGGAGTAGGCCATTAGGCCTTTCAAGCCAGCACCGCCATCCAGTGAATTGGCCTCCACTGCTTTCTGAGGCAGAGAATTCCACAGATTCATAACTCTCTGGGTAAAAATGTTTACCCTCATCTCCATTCTAAATGGCCTACCCCTTATTCTGGAGTCCCCTCAACATCGGGAACATGTTTCCAGCCTCTAGCGTGTCCAATCCCTGAATAATCTTATATGTTTCAATAAGATCCCCTCTCATCCTAAATTCCAGAGTATACAAGCCCAACCACTCTATTCTATCACTTGACGGGCGGATTGGCCTAATTCAGCTCCTATCACTTATCATAAGGAATAGGGGTAGAATTAGGCCATTTGGCTCATCAAGTCTACTCCGCCATTCAATCATGGCTGATCTATCTCTCCCTCCTAACCCTCCTGCATTCTCCCCATAACCTCTGACACCTGTACTGGTTTAGTGTTTGTTTGGTCCATATCCCTCCAAACCTGTCCTATCCATGTACCTGTCTAACTGTTTCTCAAACGATGGGATAGTCCCAGCCTCAACTACCTCCTCTGGCAGCTCGTTCCATACACCCACCACCCCTTGTGTGAAAAAGTTACTCATATAACAATTACAGCACGGAAACAGGCCATCTGATTAAATCTTATCCCCCCTAAAAGACGTTGTCAAGCTGGAAAGGCCGCAGAGAAAATATTCGAGGATGTTGCCAGGACTAGAGGGTGTGAGCTTTAGGGAGAGGTTGAGCAGGCTGGGACTGTATTCAATGGAGTGCAGGGGGATGAGGAGTAATCTTATAGAGGTGTACAAAATCATGAGAGGAATAGATCAGGTAGACGCACAGAGTCTCTTGCCCAGTGTAGGGGAATCAAGGACCAGAGGACATAGGTTTAAGGTGGGGGGAAAGATTTAATAGGAACCTGAGGGGTAACATTTTTACAGAAAGGGTGGTGGGTGTATGGAACGAGCTGCCAGAGGAGGTAGGTAGTTAAGGCAGGGACTATCGCAACATTTCAGGAGCTTTTCGAAAGGTACATGGATAGGACAGGTTTAGAGTGATATGGGCCGGTGGGACTAGTGTAGCTGGGACATGTTGGTCGGTGTGGTGGCAAGTTGGGACTAATGGCCTGTTTCCACGCTGTGTCAATCTAAGACTCTTTGTCCCCTATCATGTCCACACAAGGACGTTCATGAAAGCCAAAAATGTGCCAAGGACACTGCGGTTCTCAAACTGGGAATGAGCGACCTCCAACAGTCACAGCTATCTCTCTCTCTGTCTATGTGTCTCTCTCTTCCCCTCTGTGATTTATACCTCCAACTACAGGCTGCTTTCCCCTCGATGTGCACTGACCATACGGACGATTAAATGCTGTCTGGACACCAACAGCAGTTTAGTTTAGTTTAGTTTAGAGATACAGTCCCTTCGGCCCACCAAGTCCGCGCCGACCAGCGATCCCCGCACACTAACACTATCCAACACTAGAGACAATTTTTACATCTATACAAAGCCAATTATCCTGCAAACCTGCACGTCTTTGGAGTGTGGGAGGAAACTGAAGATCTCGGAGAAAAGCCACGCAGGTCACGGGGAGAACGTACAAACTCCGTACAGACAGCTCCTGCAGTTGGGATCGAACCGTGTCTCTGGCGCTGCAAGCACTGTAAGGCAGCAACTCTACCGCTGCGCCACAGTGCCGTTACTCTCAGAAGGAGACCAGAAAGGCATCTGTCGTACAGGGGCCAGAGAAGATTTCATCCAACCCTCTGCACCAAGAGGCGACACGGTGGCACAGCGGTGGAGTTGTTGCCTTACAACGCTTGCAGCACCAAAGACCTGAGTCCAATCCTGACTACAGGTGCTGTCAGTACGGAGTTTGCACGTTCTCCCTGTTACTGCGTGGGTTTTCTCCGAGATAGATAATAGACAATGTGTGCAGGAGTACGCCTTTCGGCCCTTCAAGCCATTGAATGTGATCATGGCTGATCATCCACAATCAGTACCCCGTTCCTGCCTTCTCCCCATATTCCCTGACTCAGCTATCTTTAAGAGCCCGATCAAGCTCTCTCTTGAAAGTATCCAGAGAACCGACCTCCACCGCCCTCAGAGGCAGAGAATTCCACAGACTCACAACTCTCTGTGTGAAAAATTGTTTCCTCATCACCATTCTAAATAATAATAATAATAATAATAATAATAATAATAATAATAATAATAATATATTTTATTGTCATTGCACGTCAGTGCAACGAGATTTAGTATGCAGCTTCCAACCGATGTAAAAGAAAAGTAAAATAAATAAATAAGCTGTGTGTCGTGACCATCCGAGGGAGTCAGTCCAGGGGGGATGGGGGGGGCACTCAGCAGGGCCGGTTCAGAGCCGCTATAGCTCTTGGAATAAAGCTGTTTCTGAGTCTGGAGGTTCGGGCGTAGAAGGCCTTGTAACGTCTGCCGGAGGGAAGTAGTTCGAACAGTCCATTACAGGGGTGTGATGAGTCTTTATGGATGCTGACGGCCTTCCTGAGGCACCGTGTGTGGTAGATGCCCTCCAAGGCTGGTAGCTGTGTCCTAATAATCTTCTGTGCTCTGTGGACGACGCGCTGAAGAGCTCTCCTCTCCGCCTCCATGCAGCTGAGATACCACACAGAGATGCCATACGTTAATATGCTCTCTGTGGTGCAGCGGTAGAACGTTGTCAGCAGCTGTTGGGGCAGACCAGTCTTTTTTAATGTCCTCAGGATGAACAGTCGTTGCTGTGCCTTCTTGACCAGCGCAGCGGTGTTGGTGGACCATGTGAGGTCCTCTGAAATGTGAGTGCCCAGAAACTTAAAGCTGGACACTCTCTCCACACTTTCCCCGTAAATGGAGATTGGGGCGTATTCTCCATTATGGGACCTCCTGAAGTCAATAATAGTAAGATTAAACGAGAACTTACCAGTTTGAAGTTTGATCTGTATTTTATGAGGAGTTACGATGAGGGATTACGTGAAGAACCCGCTCAGTGCGCAGGCGCGGCATACTTCCAAGCAGCGGTGTGGAATCACAGATAGACACAGTTATTTTGAAGTAAACATAGTAAAGATAAGGAGACATCAATTTATTAGTTTGATCCATATAATGAGGGTGGGAGCGGAGGGCACGTAATCCCTCATCGTAACTCCTCATAAAATACAGATCAAACTTCAAACTGGTAAGTTCTCGTTTAATCTTACTATTTTACTTCGGAGTCACGTGAGTGACTACGTGAAGATTTCAAAGCTCTGTGATTTCAAACCGTGTAACAGTTTCATTTCACTCACTGCCGAAGTTCTTGAGGGAGGAAGTGTTATCGTAATGAACCAATGAGTCTATTTGTAGAAAAACACAATGGTATTTTTTAAACAATAACAACAAAGAATTAAGTTGCTCCCCTGGGCTTAAATTAAATATTTGCAGTTCGTAAATCTTTACTGCAAATAAACCAGGTTTTGCCAACGGCTTATTATAAAATTTCTGAACGGTCTTTTCCCTTCCCACCATCCTGCTGTAGCCAGGATGTGGTGTATAGGCATGTCCATTCTTTAGCCGTCGACATGGATGCTGCCCTGGTGGAATAAAATTTGTACATGTTAGTGTTTATCCCAGCAGTTTCTAGCACCTGCTTGAGCCATCTCGCAATGGTTTGGCTCGTCACCCGACCATAAGGTTTTTGTGACTGACCCACAAGGCTTTTCATCTCCCTCGAATATTCTGGTTGTGTCTATGTAGGATAGTAGGTAGGTCATGGCACATAACCGTGGTTCTGGTGGGTAAGCCACGACTGGATTAGGTGTTCCTGGTCTGCTCTGTTTGACCAGTCGCTGGATAATGACAGATCTGGTCTGGTGCTGTGATCATGTTGTCCAGTCGCAATAGGTGTAGTGACTGGACCCTCTGAGCGGATACAAGTGCCATCAACCTAAGCGTCTTTAGTGTAGCTTGCTCGAGGCCGGGGGATCTGGCTGGTGGCCATTCCCTGAGATATGTCAGGACCACACTGATATCCCAAATATGGGTATACCTGGGCTTAGGGCTTGATATTGTAAATGCCCTTCATCAGTTTTACCACCAGTGGATGGGATCCCATCGCCTGTTGCCCTGCCGCTGGTTTGAGATAAGCAGAAAGAGCACTCTGCGCTGTGTTGATGGCACTGTAGCTGATCCCTACATCGTGGTGTAGATGGCCAGGAACTCCAGTATGTTGGTGGCTGTAGCTGTTGCGTATGTTGTCCATGTTTCCTGGCAGTACTTCTCCCTTTTTTGATGCTGGTTAAGTACTGCCTCTTGGTGGATGTTTGAAGGGATGCCGACATGGTGGTGATGGTTTGTTTGGACAATCCCAGTTCCAGGTAAGGTCTGTTCAAACTTGCAACCCAGGCGTTTAATTTTCTCATGGCATGGGTGTTTAGCTTACCTGGTAGGTAAGTAGCTGATAGCCAAATATGTCTTTCGACATACCATTGCCAAATCATGTTGACCAATTTGTCGCATGATAATGATTTTATGCCACCCATATGGTTAATATAAGCCATCACCGTATTTATTAATTTGTAACCGAACATGCAAGTGCTGCATATTAGATACATATGCTTTTAAACCATAAAAGGCGCCCAACATCTCTAGATAGCTATCCCAGATAGCCCTCTAGATAGATCAGTCTGAAGAAGGGTTTCGGCCCGAAACGTCGCCTATTTCCTTCACTCCATAGATGCTGCTGCACCCGCTGAGTTTCCCCAGCAATTTTGTGTACCTTCTAGATAGTTAATGCCCAGTGTAAGTAGTAATGATGACTCTAGTTTAGTCCATCTACCACTTGTGCTGGATATGGAGTTAGTCGCTCCCCAGCCTTGAGCACTGGCATCTGTTTGAATAACTAAAGTAGGGTTAGTGATAAAGATAGGGCTGAAACTATGCCAAACGTTTTTTGCCCACCACTGTAGCTCTGATATTGCTTCAGTGGGTAAGTTCATGACACGATCATAGTGACCTGTATGTCGTTTTATTGCCCGTACCTTTGCTCTCTGTAAATTTTTTGATAGTGCAAAGGTCCGAATTGTGTAGCCGGAAATGCTGCTACCATTTCCCCAATTACTCTTGCTACTTGTCGAATAGTTGGTCGCTCGTTGACCATTAATTTGTTGCATGATTGTGCTAATTCAACCATTTTTGCCTTTGGCAAGGTAACAGTCATATGGACTGAGTTAATTGTGAAGCCCAGGTAGTCCATGATAGTGGATGGCTTCAACTTAGATTTATCTGGATGTAGGACGAACCCCAGAGTTTCGAGGAGCTGTTTTGTAGCTGATACTGCTGCCACAGCCAATTCCATCGTTTTCCCTACTATGAGAATATCCTCCAGATATGCCATGACAATATGTTTTTGTTTTCTTAGTATTGCCATGGCTGGGTTCAATATTTTGGTGAATAATCTTGGGCTGAAGTTCGCCCATAGGGCAATGCTTTGTACCATCCAGATAAATTTTAGGTATCTGCGATGATCCTTGTATATGGGTACTAGATAGTAAGCATCTTTAAGATAAATGCTTGCCATGAAGTGTCCTTTGGAAATCAGTTGTTTGGCAGTAACATATGTCTCCATTTTGAAATGTATATACTTAACAAATTTGTTTAGTGATGTTAAGTCAATGATGATGCGACAGACACCATCTTTTTTGGTTTTAGTGAATATATTCGATACAATTTCCAAAGGTTCATGTTTGGTCTTTTCGATGACCCCCTTTGTGATAAGTCTCACCAGTTCAGCTTGTCCCTCACGTTTCTCTTTGACGGAGGGAGAAATAACCTTTGGGGCCATTGTTGAACTGGCGGCGTTTTTTCTGACATGAATTGTATTTTATATCCTGTAATGTTATTGAGTATATACTTGTCACTCGTGACCATACCCCATGCTTCTTTAAACAAATGTAATCTCCCCCCTGTTAATAAAGCACCCTTATTCTCTATATGCTGGAAGGGACCAGACCCACCTACCTCCATGGTTATTGGCGATTCTGTTTCTTCATTTTCCTGAAGATTTTGTTCTGACGTGCTGGCGATGTTGGGGGGAGGCGCATTTTCCAGAGGGTCCGCTGCGGGCCCTGATCTGAAAGATCTTTGGGGATAATGTGCGGACCCCAAGCGTTCACCAGTCCCATATTGCGGACGTCGATTGGTGGATGCCGTGGGGTGCTGCCACTTGGGTATCGGAGGTCTTGGTTTGCTCGTCCCGGGGCCTGCCCTCATTAGGCCAAAGGTTTTTGATGCTTCCTGCATCTCCTTCAGTTTTTATTGAAATCTTTCCCAAATAGCAGCGCGTCTGTCTCCGCAGCTGGGGCTTTACACAAGCCAGCAAATTTGGGATTGAGGGCAGGTCTTATGTTTCCCTCCGGAGATTGTTGATCTCAAATTGTGTGGTACACATTAATGCCAGCACATCCTGCTGGCAGGTATCCATCTCCGTGGTCTCCACGGAACGAGCAAAGGCTGTGATGGCTGACGTCAGGAGCCTTAGGATCCGCTGTAGCTTGAGTTCTTGGGTCTGGATGTGTGACCCACATGCCCCCAGATTTGGCTGTTGACACTTTTTACTTTGAGGGCCTCACCGTTTTCTGGTGCTGTGTTGTTTCAGCACCTCAGCGAGCACCTTTTCCAGTAATGGTTGATGCTGGCCGCCATTCTGGTTCCAGCGGTGCTCCAGCCCGTGGGGTTGCTACAAGCGGTCCACCACACCCAACAGCTCTTCATGTTCCTGCACCCCTGGCATACTCCCGAATTCGTCCGCCTGCCCCTGTTCCAGACCAGCCCAGCCCTGGTCACCAATGCTAGCCTCCAGTAATGAGGGTGCAGAGGGCAGTGCATGAGGCACTGTGGAGGGGGTGCCTGACCTCCCTCCGCGAGAGCGCTCTTTCTGCGCATCTCGCTGGAGCTGCTCCAATTGCTGTTGGATGCAGCTCAGGCGGCTGTCTCTCCTCCATTTAGGTTGAGACATGTCCCCGTCCGACGAATCGGACGCCACCGGCCGGATGCCTGTTCGGATGGCTAGACATCCAGCCCGCAGTTCAGGCACTAGCGGGACTGGGCTCGGCGCGGTGATGGGGATAGCGGGGCGACCGGTAATTGTTCCTACCGCCTGTTGCTGCCCCCCCTACAATGGAACGCTCCTCCGCTAGAGTCGAGCGGGGGACAGGTTCTTCTGGAGCTTTTGCCTTGTAGATGCGAGAGCGCCCCTCAAGCAGCGCGCCTCGCAGGCATCTGCTCCGTGAGCCGCTCCAGCGGCTCAGGCGGCTCTCTCTCCCCCCGTGCGGGTGGAGAGACGTCCCATCCGACATCGGGAACACCTGCCGGATGCCTCTCGAGTGGCTATGCGTCCAGCCCGCTGCTTCAGGTACTAGCGGGCTGGCCTCGGCACGGTGTCGGGGAATTACGGAACACCGGGTAACGTTCCTACCGCCTGTTGCTGCCCCCCTCCCCAACGGGAAAACGGGGGACAGTTTTATCCAGAGCCTTTTTCTCTGCCTGTAAAAAACACAAGCAGAAAAAGGCTCACCTGTAAAAGAAAACCCGACCTCAGGGTACTCACCTGACGGTCCGGTTCATGCTGTAACGGGACAGCCTAACTCCCGTGGCAGCCTCTGTTGCACTGCTGGCGTAATGCCGCGCCTGCGCACTGAGCGGGTTCTTCACGTAGTCACTCACGTGACTCCGAAGTAAAATCAGCTCCTTGGTCTTGGAGGTGTTTAGTGACAAGTTGTTACGTGCGCACCAGTCCGCCAGGTTCTGCACCTCCGCTCTGTATTTTGTTTCATCACCGTTGGTGATCAGCCCAATCACTGTTGTGTCGTCTGCAAACTTCACGATGGTGTTGGTGTCGAATGCAGGAACACAGTCGTGAGTGAAGAGGGAGTAGAGCATGGGGCTTAGTACACAACCCTGTGGTGTGCCGGTGCTCAGGGTGATAGTGGAGGACAGGTGCGGGCCCAGTCTCACTGCCTGCGGTCGCTCCGTGAGAAAGTTCAGGATCCAAGCGCATATCGGTGAGCTGAGGTCTAGCTGGTGGAGTTTGGTGGTGAGCTTGGTGGGGATGACCGTATTGAATGCAGAGCTATAGTCAATGAAGAGCATCCTCACATACGTGCCCTGTCTGTCCAGGTGAGTCAGGGCAGTGTGAAGAGCCAGAGAGATGGCATCCTCTGTTGATCTATTTGCCCTGTATGCAAATTGATGAGAGTCCAGTGAGGCAGGGATGCTGGATTTGATATGGGAGAGGACCAGCCTTTCGAAGCACTTCATTGGGATTGGAGTCAGGGCAACTGGCCGGTAGTCGTTGAGGTTGGTGATTTTGGACTTGTTCGGCACCGGCACTATGGTGGCTGTTTTCAGGCACTTGGGGACTGTTGCCAGAGATAGAGATAGATTGAAGATTCTCGTGAATACCTCCGCCAGCTGTACAGCACAGTCCTTTAGTACCCTTCTCTGGACTCCATCCGGGCCAGTAGCCTTGCGTGGATTGATCCTACACAGAGCGCACTGTACCTCCTGAGTGCTCAGTGTTAAGGCCTGTCCCTCCGCTATGGCTGGGGTTATTCCACTCCTGGTGGTGTTGCCAGTTTCGAAGCGGGCAAAGAAGGTGTTTAGTTCGTTGGCCAGTGTGATATCACCGTGGGGGCAGGCGGGGCTGCTCTTGTAGTCAGTGATGTCCCTGACACCCTGCCACATGCTTCTGGTGTCCGCGGTATTGAAGTGGTCTTCCACCCTTTGCCTGTGGATGACTTTGGCCTTTTTTATGCCTCTGTTCAGGTTCGACCTGGCAGCACTGTAGGCAGAAGTGTCCCTGGATTTAAAGGCATTGTTGCGTGCCCTTAGTAGATCCTGAACCTCCTTGTTCATCCAGGGTTTCCGGTTTGGGAACATCTTTATTTGCTTGTCCACTGTGACAGTCTCCACACAGCAGTTGATGTAGGAGAGCACAGTGGATGTGTACTCCTCCAAGTCTACCTCTGTACCACTGGTAGCCTGTTGTGCAAACAGGTCCCAGTCGGTGCGATCAAAGCAGTCCTGGAGTTGTAGGGTTGCGTCCTCGGGCCATATTTTGACCGTCCTTATTGCAGGTTTGGTCTTGCGGATGAGGGGTCTGTATGCAGGCAGTAGAAACAGTGAGAGGTGATCGGATTGTCCCAGGGATGGGCGGGGGGGGAGCTCTGTATGCGTCCTTGATGTTGGTGTACACTTTATCCAGTGTGTTTGAGCCCCTGGTAGGGCACTGCACATGCTGGTGGAATTTGCAAAGTGCGGCTCGTAGGTCGACATGATTAAAGTCCCCTGCAACAATGAAGGCACCGTCGGGGTGAGCATCCTGCTGCTTACTGATGGCCGAGTGCAGCTGTGCTAGTGCTAGGTTAGCATTAGCCTGTGGTGGGATGTATATGGCCATGATGATAACCACAGTAAACTCCCGAGGCAGGTAAAACGGCCTACATTTAAGCAGTAGGTATTCCAGGTCTGGGGAACAGTAGCTCTCTACTGCAGTGTGGTTGGTGCACCAGTCATTGTTGATGTAGATGCAGAGCCCGCCACCCTTGCTCTTATCGGAGTCCCTTGTTCTATCAGCACAATGCAGTGACAGGTTGGTTAGGTCCACAGCCCCATCGGGAACCAACGCGCTGAGCCAGGTCTCTGTGAAGATCAGCACACAGCAGTCTTCCAGGGATCGCTGGGTGTTGATCCAGAGCCTTACCTCATCCAGCTTGTTGGTGAGTGACCGGACATTCGCCAGAAAGACGATGGTCTTTGTGGAGCCCTCCGTAGCCTGTCCTGCACCCCCGCTCGCCTTCCACGTTTCTGCTTTCACTCCCGGCGCTTGCTCCGTCTCCTACCCTCCGGAGTGGTGATCCAGGGGGCTGCTCTGCCCAGGTCCATCGGGATTTTGGTGAGTGTACTGTAGTACTCACACGCCAGTTTCTCGCAGCCACGTCCGATATTGAGCAGTTCCGTGCGGCTCCATGTGCGGCCCGTCGGGATTGCGATGCGGGTCCTGGATTTCCTCGTCCTGGAGGTGAGTTTCTTCCTATGGTTTCTGGGGTTACGGTGGTTTCTAGGGGTTCTAGGGGTTCTGAGGTTTTTAAATACCTTACTTTCACAGCCGCATTCGTTACCGGGCTGCTCCGAATTAACTCGGACTTGGTAGCGCAAAGCCGCTGCGTCTGAACGCGCCGCCATCTTCGCCCTGGCTTACCCCTTATTGTTACATAGTGGCCCCCGGTTCTGGACTCCCCCGACATCGGGTACATGTTTCCTGCCTCTAACATGTCCAAACCCTTAACAATCTTGTATGTTTCAATAAGATATCCTCTCATCCTAAACTCCAGAGTGTACAAGCCCAGCCGCTCCATTCTCTCAGCATATGACAGTCCCGCCATCCCGGGAATTAACCTTGTGAACCTATGCTGCACTCCCTCAATAGCAAGAATGCCCTTCGGTTTTCTCGGTTTCCTCCCACACTCCAAAGACGTGTAGGTTCATTGGCTTGGTATAAATATAAATTGTCCTTAGTGCGTGTCGGATAGTGTTAATGAGCGGGGATCGCTGGTCGGTTCAGACTCAGTGGGCCCGAAGGGTCTGTTTCCGCGCTGTATCTCTAAACTAAAATGCAGTCCAAAGCACCAATGCTCATTTCATGGTAGTTTACAAAGAATTCTTGTATTCACTGGAGTTTAGAAGGATGAGGGGCGATCTTATCATATAAAATTATAAAATGACTGGACAAGCTAGATGCAGGAAAAATTGTCCCAATTTTGGGCGAGTCCAGAACCAGGGGCCACAGTCTTAGAATAAAGGGGAGGCCATTTAAGACTGAGGTGAGAAAAAACTTTTTCACCCAGAGAGTTGAGAAATTATGGAATTCCCTGCCACAGAGGGCAGTTAGATAGTTAGAGAGTTAGATAGAGCTCTAGGGGCTAGTGGAATCAAGGGATATGGGGAGAAGGCAGGCACGGGTTATTGATTGGAGACGATCAGCCATGATCACAATGAATGGCGGTGCTGGCTCGAAGGGCCGAATAGCCTCCTCCTGCACCTATTTTCTATGTTTCTATGTAAAGTGCCAGAGAAACTCAGTGGGTCATTTAACTCAGTGATTCTGAAGAAGGGTCCCCACCTGTAACGTTACCTATCAATGTTCTATACATATGCTGCCTGACCCGCTGAGTTACTCCGGCACTTTGTGTCCCGCTGCCTGTAACGTTAGCAGAGAAGTGCCAAAACTGAATCGCGGGTACAATCAGTAGGGCTGCCAACTTTCTCACTCCCAAATAAGGGACAAAAGGTCAAAATACAGGACAAATTCCCGACGGCAATTCGTTGACCGACTCGGCCGTGACTGGGTGAATGATGAGTTGTCCCGGGTGCTGGACTGCACACAAAGCCCAGCCGGCGGGCCAGCTGAGGAGTTCTGGCCCGGGCCACGCGACGTCGCGCACAAAGTCCGGCGCCCCATCCAACTCATGAACCGATGATCGGCCATGAGAAGGAGGGGTGGTGGTGTCGGCGGTAAGCTAAGGTCCGAAGGTCGGACAGCTGGCCGGGCTGCCGACCGACGGGGCCACGGGCGAGGCGCTGCTGCTGCTGCTGCACTCCATGGGCTGCACTACGTCGGGACGGGTGAGGCGGGGCCGGACGCGGCGCTCCGATCCGACAGTCCCCTCGACCCGAGTAGTAGCGGTCAAATACGGGACAAGGGTGGTCCCGTACGGGACAAACCAATTTAGCCCAATATACGGGATGTCCCGGCTAATACGGGACAGTTGGCAACCCTAACAAGGGTGTCGGAAGAAGGGTCTCGACCCGAAACGTCACCCATTCCTTCTCTTCAGAGATGCTGCCTGTCCCGCCGAGTTACTCCAGCATTCTGTGTCTATCTTTGATTTAAACCAGCATCTGCACTTCTATCCTATGCAAAAGGAGTCCATGAAATTAATAAGTGAAAGAGCAAACACCTGTGAGGCCTGAGCTATGTTTTCCTGCTCGAAAATTGTACTTGTACATATTTCAGTCAACACTGAACATACGTATCCATACATATTGCAGCATCTCAGTCAAAACCACCGAGCAATCCTCGCACACTAACACAACCCTACACACACTAGGAATAATTTACATTTACACCAAGCCAATTATCCTAAAAACCTGCACGTCTTTGGAGTGTGGGAAATCTCAGAGAAAACCCACGCAGGTTACAGGGAGAACGTACAAACTCCGTACAGACAGCACCCACGGCCAGGATTAAAGTTGGGTCTCTGGCGCAGTGAGGCAGCAACTCTACCGCTGCGCCATTGTGTATGTCGACTCGGTGGGATGAAGAGCCTGTTTCTCTGCTGTATCTCTTCAGAAGCTATATCCAGATTCACAATTAGTGGAAAGATGGTCAATTTGGGAAGGAATTAAATCTGAAACGTCACCTATTCCTTTTTTCCAGAGTTGCTGCCTGACCCGCTGAGTTACTCCAGCATTATGTGAATGAATGAGTAAATGAATGAATGAATGAATGAATGAATGAATGAATGAATGAATGAATGAATGAATGAATGAATGAATGAATGAATGAATGCATGAATGAATACATTATTGTTACATGTGACGGGTCACAGTGAGATTCTTTGTTTTGCTTACGCAAGGTATGCAAATAGTCGCTACAGAAAGGGCGCCGATATAGTCACAAAGTATGTCCTCCTTTGTTCCCCTCCCCACCCCCCACACCTGGCCTCATCTCCTTTGTCTGTCTTCGGATTAAACCAGCACTTGTAGTTCCTCCCTACAAGGCCTGTTCTGTAGATTCTGTAGATTCTGTAGATCCTAGTGGCGGCGCGGCTCTGGCTGCAGCGGCTCTCCGGCAGTCCTGTTTGTTTTGTGTTTTTTGTGTTGTTTATTTTCGTTTTGGTTAGTCTAGTTTTCGTTTTTAGTTTCTGTTTTGGGGGAGGGGGGTTGAAACGGGGCTTGCTGTCTCTCCCTGCGGGGGAATGCGACTTTTTTGTCATATTCCCCTTCTCTGCCTCCGTCTGCGCTGAGGCCTAATGGCGGAGCTGGCGACCTCGAGGCTCAGGAGGCAGAGCCCGACAAGACTCGCACTGGGCTCGCTCTCGTGAGGGCGGTCCGGCCCGGGGCTGGAACAGGGCTTCCGTGAGGGACTGTGACGCTCCCGTGAGGACGGCCGGCCCGAGGAAGGAACGGTGCTCCCGTCGGAGTGGCCGAGCTCGGGGAGGTACGGCGCTCCTAGCCCGAGGGAGGAGCGGCGCCCATGTTGGGGCGGCCCAGCCCGAGGGAGGAGCGGCGCCCAGTCGGGGCGGCCCAGCCCGAGGGAGAAGCGGTGCCCAGTCGGGGTGGCCCAGCCCGAGGGAGAAGCGGCGGCCTGGCGCGAGGCTGAGACAGTAACGGCACTCACGTGAGGGCGATCCGGCTCGGGGCTGGAACGATGCTCCGGTGGCTTGCACGGTGTTCTGGCGGCGGTGGCCTGAGTCCGGGGTTCGGCCGCGGGCCAGCGGCTGCGTCAGCAGGACTGGTGGGCGGCAGCTTCGACCACCCCGGGCCGCGGTGTTTGAGCCGCGGGACAGTTGTAACATCGCCCGGGGGGTATCGCCTCAGCGCAGAGGGAGAAGAGGAGGGAAGAGACTGGAGACCTAAGACTTTTGCCTCCATCACAGTGAGGAGATGTTGGGTGGACTCACTGTGGTGGATGTTAATATGTGTTTATTGTTGTTTTTTATTGTATTGTATTGTATGTATGACTGCTTCAATTTCGTTCAGACTTCGGTCTGAATGACAATAAAGGCTATCAAATCAAATCAAATCAAAATCAAATTTGGGGGATTCTGCTCATGTTTAGTTTAGTTTAGTTAAGAGATACAGAGATACAGATACATAATGTATCATCCAGCAGGCGCCAGTGGAGATAGTGGAGGTATACAAATACCTGGGAACAGCCTTCGACAACCTGCTAAGGTTTTCCTCTAACACAGAGGAAATCCTTAAAAAGTGCCATCAGAGACAGTACCTACTCAGGAAGCTGAAGTCATTTGGGATTAACAAAGACATTCTCACCACATTCTACTACGCATTCATTGAAAATGTAATAACCTTCTCTTTCACTAGCTGGTTCCACTCCATCACCCTGCAAAACAGAAACCGCCTGTTGAATGTGGTCAAGGTCTGCTCAAAAATCATTGATCAGCCCGTCCGAACTCTCACTGCCCTATGCGACCAACAGTCTGTAAAGTTAACACGCAGGATTCTTCAGGACCCCTCTCACATCCTGTTTCCTGAGTTTGAGTGGCTCCCCTCAGGACGCAGACTCCGCTGTCCGGGTTGCCGGACACAGAGGGGGAAGGCAACCTTCATCCCCAGGGCTGTCCAGCTTCTTAATGCTGATCACTGACTCATGAACATATGAAATGAAATAACCTTCAATATGCACTTTTTAATTGAAGCACTAAGGAAGCACTTTAAAACTATTCCTATGTGTTGAATGTTGATGTGCGGTGTGTGTTGTGTGATTGTGCAGTGTGTCTGTGAAATGCGTGTGTTGTGTGATTGTGTAGTATGCGTGCTGCTTATGTTTGTTGATTGTGGCCCTCTCTTTTTTTAAAAGCTACTGTAATGTACCTTTTTAAATTGCCCCTTGGGGACGAATAAAGTGCGTTGAATTGAATTGAATTGAATTGAGAGCGAAAACAGGCCCTTCGGCCCACCGAGTCCGCGCCGACCAGCGATCCCCGCACATTAACACTATCCTACACCCACCTAGGGTCAACTTTTACCTTTACCAAGCCAATTATGGAGGACCATTGTGGGGGGATGTTTTTATGTTTATTGTTAAATTCTTTAATGTTGTGTCTTATCTTTATTCGTGTGCTGCATTGGCATGTCACATTTCACTACACCATTTGGTGTATGTGATAATAAATGTCCTTTGTGTCCTTTGTATCCAATTAACCTTCAAACCTGCACGTCTTTGGAGTGTGGGAGGAAAGCGAAGATCTCGGAGAAAACCCACGCAGGTCAATAAATAATAGACAATAGACAATAGACAATAGGTGCAGGAATAGGCCATTCGGCCCTTCGAGCCAGCACCGCCATTCAATGTGATCATGGCTGATCATCCCCAATCAGTACCCCGTTCCTGCCTCCTCCCCATATCCCCTGACTACGCTATCTTTAAGAGCCCTATCTAGCTCTCTCTTGAAAGCATCCAGAGAACCGACCACCACCGCCCTCTGAGGCAGAGAATTCCACAGACTCACCACTCTCTGTGAGAAAAAGTGTTTCCTCGTCTCCGTTCTAAATGGCTTCCCCCTTATTCTTAAACTGTGGCCCCTGGTTCAGGACTCCCCCAACATCAGGAACATGTTTCCTGCCTCTAGCGTGTCCAAACCCTTAACAATCTTATATGTTTCTAGCCACTCCATTCTCTCAGCATATGACAGTCCCACCTTCCCGGGAATTAACCTTGTAAACCTACTCTGCACTCCCTCAATAGCAAGAATGTCCTTCCTCAAATTAGGGGACTAAAACTGCACACAATACTCCAGGTGTGGTCTCACTAGGGCCCTGTACAGCTGCAGAAGGACTTCTTTGCTCCTATATTTGATTCCTCTTGTTATAAAGGCCAACATGCCATTCGCTTTCTTCACTGCCTGCTGTACCTGCATGCTTACTTTCATAGACTGATGTACAAGGACCCCCAGATCCCGTTGTACTTCCCCTTTTCCCAACTTGACGCCATTTAGATAGTAATCTGCCTTCCTGTTTTTGCTACCAAAGTGGATAACCTCACATTTATCCACATTAAACTGCATCTGCCATGCATCTGCCCACTCCCCCAACCTGTCCAAGTCACCCTGCATTCTCATAGCATCCTCCTCACAGTTCAAACTGCCACCCAGCTTTGTGTCATCTGCAAATTTGCTAATGTTACTCTGAATCCCTTCATCCAAATCATTGATGTATATTGTAAATAGCTGCGGTCCCAGCACCGAGCCTTGCGGTACCCCACTAGTCACTTCCTGCCATTCTGAAAGGGACCCGTTAATCCCTATTCTGTCTGGCAACCACTTCTCTATCCATGTCAGTACCCTACCCCCAATACCATGTGCCATAATTTTGCCCACTAATCTCCTATGTGGGACCTTATCAAAAGCTTTCTGAAAGTCCAGGTACATTACATCCACTGGCTCTCCCTTGTCCATTTTCCGAGTTACATCTTCATAAAATACCAGAAGATTAGTCAAGCATGATTTCCCCTTCGTAAATCCATGCTGACTCGGACCGATCCTGTTACTGCTATCCAAATGTGCTGCTATCTCATCTTATAATTACTGACTCCAGCATCTTCCCCACCACCGATGTCAGGCTAACTGGTCTATAATTCCTTGTTTTCTCTCTCCCGCTTTTCTTAAAAAGTGGGATAACATTAGCTACCCTCCAATCCACAGGAACTGATCCTGAGTCTATAGAGCATTGGAAAATTATCACCAATGCGTCCACGATTTTTAGAACCACTTCCTTAAGTACCCTGGGATGTAGACCATCAGCCCTGGGGGATTTATCAGCCTTCAGTCCCATCAGTCTATCCAACACCATTTCCTGCCTAATGTGGATTTCCTTCAGTTCCTCAGTTACCCCAGATCCTCTGGCCACTACTATATCAGGAAGATAGTTTGGAAGGAAGAGGTCATGGGGAGAACGTACAAACTCCGTACAGAAAAGCACCTGTAGTCAGGATCGAACCCGGGTCTCCAGCGCTGCATTCACTGTAAGGCAGCAACTCTACCGCTTCGCCACCGTGATCGCTGCGCCACCGTGACCGATGTACGGCATAGACTTGCTGATCTGTACGCAAAAGAAAAAGTATTTCACCCCGGTACACGTGATAATGAAGAAACCAGTTGATTGCCCCGTTGATTTGGACAAAGAAATGCTGCTGGTTCTCACTGACATTCTGTGGGAAAAGCGACAGTTACACTTCACATCTCAGGGACAAGATTAAAGCAGAACGTTCATGTCTGCCAAGTTTCTGATGTGTGCCTCGGCCAAGTGATAAGACCAAGGCATTGAGCTGCCAGATGATGATGGAACATCCTCATCAGTGTGGGAGCTGTTGGAGATGGTCTGTGACAAATCTGGATGGTCACCCAGTGTAGAAAATCATGAGAGGAAAAGATCTGGTGGACGCACAATGCCTCTTGCCCAGAGTAGGGAAAAAGAGGTTGAACAGGCTAGGACTTTACTCCTTGGAGTGCAGGAGGCTGAGGGGTGATCTCAGGGGATCTTATAGAAACATATAAAATACTTCAAGGATTGGACAGGATAGATGCAGGGGAAAATGTTCCCCATGTTGGGGGAGTCCAGAACCAGGGGTCACAGTTTAAGAATAAGAGGCGGCCATTTAGGACTGAGATGAGGAAATACATTTTCACCCAGAGAGTTGTGAATCTGTGGAATTCGCTGGCACAGAAGGCAGTGGAGGCCGATTCACTGGATGTTTTCAAGAGCGAGTTAGATTTATTTCTTCGGGCCAAAGGAATCAAGGGATATGGGGAAAAGGCAGGAACGGGGTACTGATTGTGGATGATCAGCCATGATCACATTGAATGGCGGTGCTGGCTCGAAGGGCCGAATGGCCTACTCCGGCACCTATTGTCTATGTTTCTATGTATAACATCATGACAGGAATAGATAGGGTGAATGCACGGAGTCTTTTATCCAGAGTAGGGAAATCAAGAACCGGAGGGCATAGGTTTAAGATGAGGGGGGAAAGATTTAATAGGAACCTGATGGGTGACTTTTTCACACAAAGGGTGGTGGGTGTACGGAACGAGCTGCCAGAGCGGGTAGTTGAAGCATGTACTATCACAACATTTAAGAAACAGTTAGATATGTACATGGATAGGAGTTTGGTTTAGATTATTTGAGAGATAAAATGATGAGAGACAGGTCCTTCAACCCACCAAGTCTGTGCCCACCAGCATTACCCACACACTAACACTATCCTACATGCACAAGGGACAATTTACGAGTATGTACGGGATTTGTACGTTCTCCCCGTGACCTGCGTGGGTTTTCTCCGAGATCTCCGGTTTCCTCCCACACTCCAAAGACGTGCACGTATATGAGTTAATTGGCTTGTTGTGAATGTAAATTGTCCCTAGTGTGTGTAAGGGCAGTGTTCGTGTGCTTAGTTTAGTTTGGTGATACAGCGCGGAAACAGGCCCTTCGGCCCACCAGGTCCGTGCCGACCAGAAATCCTACACACAAACTATGGACAATTTTACACCAAGCCAATTAACCTACAAACCTGTACGTCTTTGGAGTGTGGGAGGAAACTGAAGATGTCGGAGAAAACCCACGCGGTCACGTGGAGAACGTACAAACTCCGCACAGACAACGCCCGTAGTCAGGATGGAACCCGGGACACCGGCGTTGAAAGCTCTGTAAAGGGCCTGTCCTCCTTGGCGATTTTTTCGGCGACTGTCGGCATCATTGACTGACGTATCAGGCCACCGACGCGGCGTGATGACGTATGCCGCGCGGTGTTTTTTCAAGTGTCGCCACATTTCTTTTATCGCCGCTGGATTTTTGAAATGTTCAAAATCATTTGGCGAACTGATCATCACGTGGGACAGGCCCTTAATGCAGCAACTCCACCGCTGCACCACCGTGCCACCCTCATGTGCCAACGTGCGGTGTGCGGGGATCGCTGGCCGGCGCGGGCTCGTTGGGCCGAAGGGCCTGTTTCCACGCTGCTGGATCTCTGAACTAAACTAAACTGGAGACGTGTTGGAGATGCTTTGTAAAATGCACTTGGCTGTTATAGTGCTCTCCGCGAGTACCAACCAGGATTCTCTTCTTTCAGCAAACAGACCGATAAGGAATTGAATATTTCTGTCGCTCTCACTGTCATTGGTTTCCGTCGTTGGTTATTTGATTCAGTCCGTGCGTGCGATGATTGATTTCCATCAGCCTCTGTCAGACGGACTTCCCCAGTGTTGAGCGTGGTAACCCCGCGCCTGCTCCCAGTCATCCATCACCCTGACAGCTCGGAGCACTCAGCACATACTTCCTCTGCCAGTCACATTCTCACTCATCTGTTCAGCTCCCATCGCTGCTTGCTGGAGACAATGAGACAATAAACATTAGGTGCAGGAGTAGGCCATTCGGCCCTGCAAGCCAGCATCGCCATTCAATGTGATCATGGCTGATCATCCACAATCAGTACCCCGTTCCTGCCTTTTCCCCATATCTCCTGCAGGGCCGACCTTGAGCCAATTGGGCCAATTGCTCCCAATTGGGCCCCGCGCTAGAGTAATCTGCTCTCGGCTCGGGTAGATCGACCCCGGATGGAGGGGGGAAAGAGGGGTGGAGAGAGAGTAGAGGGGTGGAGGGGGAAGAAAGGGGTAGACGGGGAGGTGGTGTGAGGGGGAATGAAGAAGGGGGAGAGGGGGAAGTGAGTTGTTCCCTCACGGTCCCAGGGCAGCGCTCCCGCCCCTCCAGTCGCCGTGCTTCACGCACACAGCCCCGGCTCCCCCCTCTCTCTCCCAGGGGAGACGCGGTGAACAATATAGGGAGGGCCGGGCCGGGGGTTGGAGCAACGTTTACAACCCTTGGCCTCAGCTCACACCCGCCCGCCCGGACCCCAGCTTACGCTCCTCCCTCCCTTCCCTCCTTCCCTCCCTCCCTCCCTTCCTTTCTACCCTCCCTCCTTCCTATCTCTCTTTTCCCTTCTCTCCTTCACTCCCTCCCTTCTTTACCTCCCTCCCTCCCTTCTCTCCTTCCCTCCCACACACACAACTAACACACACAGACACATAACTAAGTTAGGATGGGGCTGAAGCCCAAAATTTAATACCAGGACAGGTTTTTCACCAATGGTTATTGGTTTTCCAGGATCTAGTTAATTAAATCACGTTTTTAATTTTTGTTTTCATTTCGCAGTCATTAAAACATGTGGTATTGTAACTATGTACTTTTCAGAGGTGATTACACATTTTGTTTGTTACTTGTAGGCTTACATGTAGCAATTTTATATTAAAATGTAGCTTAGATCTGTTTTGTCCATTAACTCGTAGGCACATTTTAAGCGCACATTTTGATTACTTTCCATTCTACCAGAGAGATATAAAGTCTAGAATAGACTTTATTTATATTTCTATGGTTCTACAGACCTTGGCTGGGTACCCTGGGCTCACCAGAATTGTTCCCAATTGGACCCCTCACCTCCTAAGGCCGGCCCTGATCCCCTGACTCCGCTATATTTAAGAGCCCTATCTATCTCTCTCTTGAAAGTATCCAGAGAACCAGTCTCCACTGAGGCAGAGAATTCCACACACTCACAACTCTCTGTGTGAAAAAATGTTTCCTCATCTCCATTCTAAATGGCTTACTCCTTATTCTTAAACTGTGGCCCCATGTTCTGGACTCCCCCAACATCGGGAACATGTCTCCTGCCTCTAGCGTATCCAAACCCTTAATAATCTAATATGTTTCAATAAGATGCCCTCTCATCCTTCTAAACTCCAGAGTGTACAAGCCCAGCCGCTCCATTCTCTCAGCCTATGACAGTCCCGCCATCCCGGGAATTAACCTTGTAAACCTACGCTGCACTCCCTCAATAGCAAGAATGTCCTTCTTCAAATTAGGGGACCAAAACTGCACACAATACTCCAGGTGTGGTCTCACTGGGGCCCTGTACAACTGCAGAAGGGCCTCTTTGCTCCTATACTCAACTCCTCTTGTTATAAAGGCCATCTGATAATTCCCCTTCTTGCAATGGCATGATCGCACAGCGGGTAGAGCTGCTGCCTCATGGCACCAGAGACCCGAGTTCCGCCCCGACCCTGGGGTGCTGCCTGTATGGAGTTTGCACGTTCTCCCTGTGACCTGCGTGGGTTTCCCCCGGGTGCTCCGGTTTCCTCCCACATCCCAAAGACGCACAAGTTTGTAGGTTAATTGGCTTCTGTAAATTGCCCCCTAGTGTGTAAGGAGTGGATGAGAAAGTGGGATAACATAGAACTAGTGTATACGGGTGATCGATGGATGACTGGACTCGGTGGGCCGAAGGGTCTGTTTCCATGCTGCATGTCTAAACTGAATTAAACTAAACTAAACTTATATGTATATTATTTTACTTTTAGATTGAGTTCCCCTTAGAATTGTGTTTTAATTGCTATTTGGTGCCTCTAAATAAAATTGATTTGTAAAAGAAAGTGTTAATCCACCCAGGTTGGTAGTGATTCAGTCAGGGCATAGATTGTGTAGATTGTGTTTACCCAGAGAGTTGTGAATCTGTGGAATTCTCTGCCACAGAAGGCAGTGGAGGCCAATTCCCTGGGTGTTTTCAAGAGAGAGACAATAGACAATAGACAATAGACAATAGACAATAGGTGCAGGAGGAGGCCATTCGGCCCTTCGAGCCAGCACCGCCATTCAATGTGATCATGGCTGATCATCCCCAATCAGTATCCAAAGACGTGCAGGTTTGTAGGGTAGTTGCATTTTGTAAAATTGTCCCTATTGTGCGGGATAAATCTAGTGTGAACAGGTGATCGATGGTTGACGCGGATTCGGTAGGCCGAAGGGCCTGTTGCAACGGTGTATCACTAAAGTAAACTAAACTAAACTAAATTAAACGAAACCAAAATGGGTGTACACTCGCATAGGAGTTGCCAAGGAAACAGAGAAAGGGAAGGAGGGGGGGTGTTACTTAAAACTGGAGAACGTTGCAAATTGGAGGAACAGCACCTCATGTTTCACTAGGGCAGCTTACACCCCAGCGGTATGAACATTGACTTCTCTAACCAAGTAACACTTGCTTTCCCTCTCTCTCCATCCCCTCCCCCATCCTAGTTTTCCAACTAGTCTGACTGTCCTCCTGATTAAATGTTATCTCTGTAGCTTTGTTGTCACCTTCCCCTAGTTAACAATGATCTATTGTACATTTTCCTTGAACTTCGTCCCCTTTGATGTCCCCCTCCTCTGACCCAGTCTGAAACATAGAAACATAGAAAATAGGTGCAGGAGTAGGCCATTTGGCCCTTCGAGTCTGCACCTGAAGAAGGGTCTCGAGCTGAAACGTCACCCATTCCTTCTCTCCAGAGATGCTGCCTGTCCCGCTGAGTTGCTCCAGCATTTTCTGTCCCTTCAGTGTAAATCAGCATCTGCAGTATCTTCCTACACAACCTTTGGTTTAAGAGAGGTTTTTGTTGCAGAGATAGCACAGGAGAATGGGCCTGAATGGCCTCCTTTTTAACTGGACAAATCGTTGCAGCGTATCCCTGGTATTCTCTTGTTAAATAAAGGTTTTTGTTTTTAGTTTAGGAGATACAGCGCGGAAACAGGCCCTTTGACCCACCGAGTCCGCACCGACCAGCGATCCCCGCACATTAACACCGCCCTACACACACTCAGGACAATTTACATTTATTCCAAACCAATTTACCTACAAACCTGCACGTCTTTGGAGTGCGGGAGGAACCGAAAGTCTCGAATAAAACTTGCGTACAGTTTTGGTCTCCAAATCTGAGGAAGGACATTATTGCCATAGAGGGAGTACAGAGAAGGTTCACCAGACTGATTCCTGGGATGTCAGGACTGTCTTATGAAGAAAGACTGGATAGACTTGGTTTAAACTCTCTAGAATTTAGGAGATTGAGAGGGGATCTTATAGAAACTTATAAAATTCTTAAGGGGTTGGACAGGCTAGATGCAGGAAGATTGCTCCCGATGTTGGGGAAGTCCAGGACAAGGGATCACAGCTTAAGGATAAGGGGGAAATCCTTTAAAACCGAGATGAGAAGAACTTTTTTCACACAGAGAGTGGTGAATCTCTGGAACTCCCTGCCACAGAGGGTAGTCGAGGCCAGTTCATTGGCTATATTTAAGAGGGAGTTAGATGTGGCCCTTGTGGCTAAGGGGATCAGGGGGTATGGAGAGAAGGCAGGTACGGGATACTGAGTTGGATGATCAGCCATGATCATATTGAATGGCGAATGGTGCAGGCTCGAAGGGCCGAATGGCCTACTCCTGCAGCTAATTTCTATGTTTCTATGTTTCTAAACCCACGCAGATCACTGGGAGAAGGTATAAACTCCGTACAGACAGAGCCCGTAGTCGGGATGGAACCCGGGTCTCCGGCGCTGCATGCGCTGTAAGGCAGCAACTCTACCGCTGCGCCACCGTGCTAGGGGGCGTACAGCTCAGCATAGACATTGGAAAGCACGGTCTCTTGTTATCGTATTTGTTCACTCCATAACTAGAGACCTGGATCAAACATCAATGGTCCAGCCCTTAACTGAATGCGACTGCACTCAGATTGCAATGATTACAAGACAATTATTGGAGAAAACAGTTGTGGCTAAATTGTATCTGTTCAGTAAATTGCAGCAGCAGCAGCCATTCGATCGATATTTAAACGTTTCCTCGGGTGTGCTTTCTCAACTGGACCCAGGATACGTTTCCAAGAATCGATCGCCTCTCAGTGGGAAGGTGTTTCAGATACAAGCCTTCAATTTGAGTCTTCTGACATCGTGGACTGAATATCCAGTTCTATCTTGGTTTAACTGGCGCCGAGGATGAGTCACAGTTTAAGAATAAGGGGTCGGCTATTTAGGACTGAGATGAGGAACAAGTTTTTCATCCAGAGTGTTTTGAATCTCTGGAATTTTCTGCCACAGAAGGCAGTGGAGGCCAATTCCCTGGGTGTTTTCAAGAGAGAGACAATAGACAAGAGACAATAGACAATAGACAATAGGTGCAGGAGTAGGCCATTCGGCCCTTCGAGCCAGCACCGCCATTCAATGTGATCATGGCTGATTATCCCCAATAGGTACCCCTTTCCTGCCTTCCCCCCACATCCCCTGACTCCGCTATTTTTAAGAGCCCTATCTAGCTCTCTCTTGAAAGCATCCAGAGGACCTGCCTCCTCTGAGACAGAAAATCCACAGACTCACCACTCTCTGAGATTTAAGGGCCTGTCGCACTTGGAGATTTTTTCGGCGACTGCCGGCGTCATATCAGCGTCGCCAAAAGATTTTGAATATTTCAAAATCCAGCGGCAACAAAAAAACGGTTGCGACACTTGAAAAAACACCGCACGTTAATATGTCATCACGCCGCGTCACACCGCAAATTTTTCGGTGACCTGATACGTCAGTCAATTATGCCGGCAGTTGCCGAAAAAATCACCGAGTGGGACAGGCCCTTTACATTTAGCTCTTAGGGCTAACGGAATCAAGGGGTATGGGGAAAAAGCAGGAACAGGGTACTGATTGTGGATGATCAACCATGATCATATTGAATGGCGGTGCTGGCTCGAAGGGCCAAATAGCCTACTCCTGCACCTATTGTCTACGTTTCTATGTTTCTCTGGGGGCCACAGAGTTCTCCAGCTCAGACATGGCTGACATGTTAGAGGCGTAAAACGTTATCCAATTTTGCAGAAATTAAGCGTGCTTGTTGAAAAAACCTTCCAGAAAAAAATGAAGACTTGTTTCAAGAAGGGAGAGGGTGGGAAAAGATGCAGGATAGTCTTACCACAAATAGGCACAAAATGCTGGTGTAACTCAGCAAGTCAGGCAGCATCTCTGGAAAAAAGGAATAGGTGACGTCACGGGTCGAGACCCTTCTCTCCAGAGATGCTGCCTGTCCCGCTGAGTTACTCCAGCATTTCTTCAGTTTAAACCAGCATCTGCAGTTCCTTCCTGCACATTTGGTCTCACCGCAAGTGGATAGCACGCCAATAAAAGCTTTTCACAGTACCTCAGTACACCTGACGATGAACTGAACTAAAAAAAAGAAGAAAAAGAGAAGAAAGAAAGATGAGAGAGAAGGGAGAGAAAGTGTCAAGGTGTGGCACGGAGGCGCAGCGGTAGAGTTGCTCCCTTGAAGCATCAGAGACCCAGGTTCGATCCTGACTACGGGTGCTGTCAGGACGGAGTTTGTACGTTCTCCCCGTGACCCGCGTGGGTTTTCTCCGGCTGCTCCGGTTTCCTCCCACACTCCAAAGACATGCAGGTTTGTAAGTTGGTACACAAAAATGCTGGAGAAACTCAGCGGGTGCAGCAGCATCTATGGAGCGAAGGAAATAGGCGACGTTTCGGGCCGAAACCCTTCTTCAGACTGATGGGGGGTGGGGGGGAGAAGGAAGGAAAAAGGGAGGAGGAGGAGCCCGAGGGTGGGGGGATGGGAGGAGACAGCTCGAGGGTTAAGGAAGGGGAGGAGACAGCAAGGGCTAGCAAAACTGGGAGAATTCAACGTTCATGCCATCAGGAAGCAAGCAACCCAGGCGGAATATGAGGTGCTGTTCCTCCAATTTCCGGTGTTGCTCACTCTGGCAATGGAGGAGACCCAGGACAGAGAGGTCTGATTGGGAATGGGAGGAGGAGTTGAAGTGCTGAGCCACCGGGAGCTCAGGTAGGTTATTGCGGACTGAGCGGAGGTGTTCGGCGAAACGATCGCCCAACCTCCGCTTAGTCTCCCCGATGTAAATCAGCTGACATCTAGAGCAGCGGATGCAGGTTTGTAAGTTAATTGTCTTCGGTAAATTGTAAATTATCCCTGGTGTGTGTAGGATAGTGTTAGTGTCCGATGGTCGGTGTGGACTCGGTGGGACGATGGGCCTATTTCCACGCCATAACTCTAAACCCGAAACTAAAACTAAGTTCTTGGCCCTAATCTCCAAACTCCATGCTTTCCCCCACAATCAGCTATATGTTTCTTAGGCCTCAAATGTCTGTTGTATCTCCAGAACTCCAGAAACTAAAAATAATCAATGCATCTTTACACTGGATCAAAGAGAAATAAATATAGGGTTTTCTGAATCACTTCGACTTTGAAATCACATAGATTTGCACATGATTGAGTTTAGTTTATTGTCACATGTCACTTACCATCGGAGCCTGCTGATCACTTGCCTGGGATCGACGCTCCAACGGATTTCACCATCAAGGAGCTCGCAGTCTCGGGTAGAGACCGATGTCGGGAAGCTCCAAAAGGCTTCGACCAGCCCGGTCCCGGGGTCAGATCGCCCGGCGCTGGGGAGCTGACATCTCCCCGATGCAGGAGCTTGATCGCCCCGATGTGGAAGGCCCAAACGCTGCTGGCTACGGCAGTCAAGATGGTCCTGTCAACGGAAGGCTCGAGGTCCCTGACCGCGGGAGAACTAAGAAGGGTTGAATTATTTTTTTTGGCCTTCCGTCACAGTGAGGAATGTGGAGGAGTCACTGTGGTGGATGTTTATGTTAAAATGTATTTTGTGTGTCTTGTTGCTTTTTATTGGTATGACTGTATGGCAAATCAAATTCCTCGTATGTTGCAAAACATACTTGACTAATAAAATATGATTATGATTATGCACCGAGGTACAATAAAAAGCTTTCTTGTTGCGTACTATCCAGTCAGCGGAAAGACAATACATGATTACAATCGAGCCGTCCACAGTGTACAGATTCAGGGTAAAGGGAATAATGTTTAGTGCAAGATAAAGTCCAGTAAAGTCCGATTAAATATAGTCCGGGGGTCTCAAGGAGGTAGATGGCAGGTCAGAACCGCTTTCTAGTTGGTGATAGGATTCAGTTGCCTGATACCAGCAGCAGGTACACACATAGCTACTCAAGCAGAATTATATTAAATGCAATTGCCACATACATCTTTGTTTTCAGCGTGTATGTTTATATCAGTGTATGTTTATATTAGTTCAACGACATCATTTCAACTTCCTAATTATATTATTCATGGGATAATTAGACGTTCAGGTTAGATTTTATTTCAGTTACGCGGAGTGTTATAAAAGCCAATTGCCTTGAAATTAATACAAACATCATGGCTGCCAAGGTTAGAAAAACCCAAGCAATTCTAGAATCGGCGGCAGGTTGAAAATATATGCACAATACAATCAGTGTCTGCCTCTTCCTCCTCAGTTTGTCATTGAAATCTATGCATTCACCGAGCCATTGAAGAGGAAAAGATTTAACAGGAATAGAAACATAGAAACATAGAAAATTGGTGCAATAGGCCATTCGGCCCTTCAAACCATTCCTGCTTTCTCCCCATATCCCTTGATTCCGTTAACCCGAAGGGCCTGTTTCTGCGCTGTACTGCTCTATGTTCTCTATCACAATACATAATTGTTACAAAGCACCAATATCATTAGACAGAATCAGAATCAGAATCAGAATCGTTTATTGTCACTTGAACATAAGTTCAAACGAAATTGCGTTTCTGCAGTCATAATATAAACAAAAACAACAAAACACACAAAACACACAATTCCACACAAAACATCCATCACAGTGAATCCCCAATCACCTCCTCACTGTGATGGAAGGCAAAAGTCTTATCTCTTCCCCGTTCTCTGTGCCCATTCCTCTCCCACAGTCAAGCAGTCAAACTGCTGCATCGAGCCGATCGAGGCTCCTGATGTTAGATGTTAGAGCCCCCCCGGCGGGCGATGGTAAGTCCCGTGGCTGTTTAAGCTGCGCGGAGCGATGTAAGGCCCCGCTCCGGGTCAATTTAAACCACTCGATTCGGGCGGGCGGCCGAAATTTGTCGTTGCGGGAGCTCCGAAAAGCGGTCTCCCACCAGGGACCCGCGAGCACTGTGCTTCCACTTTAAACAACACACCCGTGAACTGCGTGGAATGTCGTTACACGGGATGCAATGCCTTAATCTCCGATGCAAACGTGTCCTCCAACTGTGCTCTTCCCCACTGAATCCCTCTGAAGGTCATGGCGAGGTCTAGAATGTTCTGCAGCATTCAATTCAGCATTCAAGCTTGAAGGGGTTCAGAGAGGATTTACGAAGATGTTGCCAGGACTAGAGGGTGTGAGTGAGCTATAGGGGGAGGTTGAGTGGGCTGGGTCTCTATTCCCTGGAGTGCAGAAGGATGAGGGGTGAACTTATAGAGGTGTATAAAATTGTGAGAGGAATAGATCCGGTAGATGCAGAGTCTCTGGTATATAGAGCAGAGAGAGAGAGAGCGAGAGAGAGAGAGAGAGCATGAAGGAGAGAGAGAGAGAGAGAGAGCTAGAGAGAGAGAGAGAGAGCAAGAGAGAGAGGAGAGAGAGAGAGAGAGGAGAGAGAGGAGAGAGAGAGAAGAGAGAGCGAGAGAAGAGAGACGGAGAGAGAGAGAGAGAGAGCGAGAGAGAGAGGAAGAGCGAGAGAGAGAGAGAAGAGAGGAGAGCAGAGAGAGAGAGAGAGAGAGAGAGAGGAGAGACGGAGAGAGAGAGAGAGAGGAGAGGAGAGAGAGAGACGAGAGAGAGAGAGAGAGCGCAGAGGAGAAGAGGAGAGAGAGAGAAGAGAGAGAGAGAGAGCGCGGAGAGAGACGAGGCAGAGAGGAGAGAGAGAGAGAGAGCGGAGGAGAGCGCGAGCGAGAGAGAGCAGTGCGCGCCGCGATCGCGCGCGCTGATACACAAGACCACCCCACAACACTCCCCGACCTCCTCTCTCTCCCTCCCTCTCTTTTCACAATTCCAGATTATTTTATACCAAAATTAAACTTAATTCCTAATAAAAAACGTACAAAATAAAAAAAGGATGCAAAAGTCTATATAGATATATTAATTGTGCCATGTATGTAAATTGAATGGTGTCAGTAGTGTTCTCATCTCCAGTTTGGTTTATTATTGTCCTGTGCCGAGGTACAGCACAATGTGCAGTGCGCTAACCTGTCAAAGAAGAGACTATATACATGTTTAGAAGGGCAGCATGGTGGAGCAGCGGTAGAATTTCCTTCCTGCTTTGTACTGTTCTGTGGTACAAGAGAGCCCTCTGCTGTTCAACGCCTACAGTCCCAGTGCCACACAGGCTGAACATGAGGGCTGGAAGAACTCAGCGGGTCAGGCAGTCACCTGAGATTGGAGAATTCAACGCTGGGGTGTAAGCTGCCCAAGCGGATTATGAGGTGCTGTTCCTCCAATTTGCGCTGGGCCTCACTCTGGCAATGGAGGAGGCCCAGGACAGAAAGGTCAGTGCGGGAATGGGAAGGGGCGTTAAAATGGTCGGCCACCGGGAGATCCAGCACAAGTGTTCGGTGAAGCGATCGCCGAGTCTACGCTTGGTCTCACCGATGTACAGGGGGCCACATCAGCAACACTGGATACACTAGATGAGGTTATAGTGTGGAGAGGATGTTTCCACTAGTGGGAGAGTCCCGGACCAGAGGGCACAGCCTCAGATTAAAATAATGATTCCTTAAAATGGGGATGAGGAGGAATTTCTTTAGTCAGAGGGTGGTGAATCTGCGGAATTCATTGCCACAGAAGGCTGTGGAGGTCAAGTCAGTGGGTATTTTTAAGGCGGAGATTGACAGATTAGTAAGGCTGTCAAAGGTTATGGGAATAGTCAGAGTAGACTTGATGGGCCATGTGGCCCGATTCTGCTCTTATAAACATGAACTAACCTACCCAGTTCAGTACAATAAAGAGTGAGCAATAATTTAGTTTAGTTCAGTTCAGTTTAGTTTAGTTTAGTTTAAGGTTTAGAGACACAGCGTGGAAACAGGCCCTTCGGCCCACTGGGTCCATGCCGACCAGCGATCGCCCGCTCGCACTAGTTCTATGTCATCCCACTTTCTCATCCACTCCCGACCACTAGGGGAGCAATTTTACAGAGGGTCAATTAACCTGCAAACCTGCACGTCTTTGTTTATGTGGGAGGGAAACCGGAGCACCCGGAGGAAACCCACGCGGTCCCAGGGAGAACGTGCAAACTCCACACACACACACAGACAGCACCCGTAGTCAGGATCGAACCCGGGTCACCGGTGCTGTGAGGCAGCGGCTCTACCCTTTCTACCAACTCTACCCACTGCGCCACTGTGTGCCGCCCTTAGTTACGGATCAAATTACACAGTTCAGTTGGGAGAAAAAATCCCCCAAAATACTGTTTTTGATCAGTGCTGATCTCACGGCCATTGGTCATGTAAAAAAAAAACATAATTTGAAAAAAATTTGCATCATGTAAGTTTAGTTTATTGATGATTACAATTCAAATGGTTCATATTGTTTTGTGATTTAAACATTGAATGGTGTAATAGAATTGAACACACATCAAAATCTTGCTCAAATCAAGCGTTATGGGGAGAAGGCAGGAAAATGGGATTAGGAGGCAGAGATACGCCATGATTGTGAATTTAAATGTAAATCTTATAATAAAATACACCACTAAACGGTGCCACTAAATGGTGGTGCAGCGGTAGAGTTGCTACCTTACAGCAACAAAGCCCGGGTTCCATCCCGACCACCATATAACCATATAACAATTACAGCACGGAAACAGGCCATCTCGACCCTTCTAGTCCGTGCCGAACACGTATTCTCCCCTAGTCCCATATACCTGCGCTCAGACCATAACCCTCCATTCCTTTCCCGTCCATATAACTATCCAATTTATTTTTAAATGATAAAAACGAACCTGCCTCCACCACCTTCCCTGGAAGCTCATTCCACACAGCCACCACTCTCTGAGTAAAGAAGTTCCCCCTCATGTTACCCCTAAACTTCAGTCCCTTAATTCTCAAGTCATGTCCCCTTGTTTGAATCTTCCCTACTCTCAGTGGGAAAAGCTTATCCACGTCAACTCTGTCTATCCCTCTCATCATTTTAAAGACCTCTATCAAGTCCCCCCTTAACCTTCTGCGCTACAAAGAATAAAGCCCTAACTTGTTCAACCTTTCTCTGTAACTTAGTTGCTGAAACCTAGGCAACATTCTAGTAAATCTCCTCTGTACTCTCTCTAGTTTGTTGACATCCTTCCTATAATTAGGCGACCAAAATTGTGCACCATACTCCAGAATTGGCCTCACCAATGCCTTGTACAATTTTAACATTACATCCCAACTTCTATACTCAATGCTCTGATTTATAAAGGCCAGCACACCAAAAGCTTTCTTTACCACCCTATCTACATGAGATTCCACTTTCAGGGAACTGTGCACAGTTATTCCCAGATCCCTCTGTTCACCTGCATTCTTCAATTCCCTACCATTTACCATGTACGTCCTATTTTGATTTGTCCTGCCAAGATGTAGCACCTCACACTTATCAGCATTAAACTCCATCTGCCATCTTTCAGCCCACTCTTCCAACTGGCATAAATCTCTCTGTAGACTTTGAAAATCTACTTCATTATCCACAACCCCACCTATCTTAGTATCATCTGCATACTTACTAATCCAATTTACCACACCATCATCCAGATCATTGATGTACATGACAAACAACAGTGGGAAAAGCTTATCCACGTCAACTCTGTCTATCCCTCTCATCATTTTAAAGACCTCTATCAAGTGACCCCTTAACGGGTGCTGCCTGTACGGAGTTTGTACGTTCTCCCCGTGACCTGCGTAGGTTTTCTCCGGGTGCTCCGGTTTCCTCCCACACTCCAAAGACGTACAGGTTTGTAGGTAAATAGGCCTCGGTAAATGTGTAAATTGCCCCTAGTGTGTAGGATAGTGCTAGTGTGCAGGGATTGCCGCTTGGTGTGGACTCAGTGGGCTGAAGGGCCTGTTTCCGAGCTGTATCTCTGAACTAAAACTAAAACGAATCGTATCACAATATAAATCACTTCAATGTAATTTCTCGTAGACAAAAAGGTGCCAGCATGTATATAACAATTCACATCATTCCCATTCCTTCTCTCCAGAGATGCTGCCTGTCCCGCTGAGTTACCCCAGCATTCTGTGCCTATCTTTGGTTTAAAGCAGCATCTGATGTTCCTTCCTACTCATCACTCTCTTGGGAACTGTTCATCAATCTAGTGTTTAACTTTTTAGACATCCAGTACTCTGTACAGGCACATATCATCACTAAATAAAAGCACCATTTAAATGTAAATCACATCATATCATAACCCACGCCGTTTTTTATTTCTTGCACTAAAGTTTTTTTTCAGATTTTTCCTTTTTAAGGGCATGTTCCACATAGGCGATTTTTTTCAGCGACTGTCAGCGACTGTTGCAGTCGTAGCTGTGTCACCGAAAAACCGGGGACTGGACCCCCGCTATGACAATGTCTATGACAACCTACCACCTAGTCAACGTCAACCGGCACCCCATTAGGACGTCCACCTACGACCACGCCTACAGTCAACCTACGTCCACCCGTGACAAGCTACGACCCTGTCGGCGACAACTGAAGACAATTCAGTCGCCGGGTACCTGTCGCCGGTTGACGTAGGTTGACGTAGGTTGACATAGGTAGTCTCCAATGGAATTCACCAAAGTCAGCACCCGCCATTCAATGTGATCATGGCTGATCATCCCCAATCAGTACCCCGTTCCTGCCTTCTCCCAATATCCCCTGACTCCGCTATCTTTAAGAGCCCTATCTAGCTCTCTCTTGAAAGTATCCAGAGAACCGGCCTCCACTGAGGCAGAGAATTCCACAGACTCACAACTCTCTGTGAGAAAAAGTGTTTCCTCATCTCCGTTCTAAATGGCTTGCCCCTTGTTCCTGGTTCTGGACTCCCCCAACATCGGGAACATGTTTCCTGCCTCTAGCGTGTCCAAACCCTTAATAATCTTATATGTTTCAAGATGTAAAGAAACAGTCCACTATATGCAGGTTTCGCCGGGTTTTGACACCATTTCCAAAGTCCCAGCTACAGTTGGCCATCAAGGCCTGTTGCATCGGGAACTCCAAGCCGCGGGAGCTTTGACTGCCCCGACTGCGGGAGCTTCAATGGCCCCGACTGCCCCGACCACGGCAGAAATAAAGAGGAAGAAGTTGGACTTTTTTGCCTTCCACCACAGTGAGGAACGTGGGTGAGAAATATGAGGTGTTGTTCCTCCAATTTGCGCTGGGCCTTACTCTGACAATGAAGGAGGCCCAGGACAGAAAGGTCAGATTGGGAATGGGAGGGGGAGTTGAAGTGCTGAGCAACCGGGAGATCAGGTTGGTTAAGGAGGACTGAGCGGAGGTGTTCAGTGAAGCGATCGCCGAGTCTACTCTTGGTCTCACCGATGTAGAGAAGTTGACACCTGATTAAACTGAACTAAAGTTAACTAAACATTGAACATAGAACATTGAACATAGAAGTATAGAACATAGAACAGCACAGGTACAAGTCTCTCAACCCACAGTGTCTGTAGATGTCGGTGTGAGTACTGGAGGACATGACTTCTGAAGCTTTCTAAGGCAGAGGTGTTGGTCTGCTAACTAGGCCATTACATCACTGTGGCTGATCTGGGTGGGGCAAACTGCTGGTTATAGATCTTCAGTCATGGCTGACCATGGATGTCTCCAGGGTGCTATTCCCTATATGGAGGACGCCTGTGCGTGACTTTGTTTAACATGGGGAGACTGGTGCACAGACAGCCACCACACGGTCCTTGACAGATCTGGGTCAGGATCCAGTGGCATGCAGTCCAAGACGACCGGAGACCCTTTCCTGCTGCAGCCTTCATCCGCCTTCCCAGCCGTTGTGACGCTCCACTAAGGTCAGCCATCGTCCTCCGCCTGTTCCACCGTTGAGGTCTTGGTTGGATTGCTCTTTGTCAGAGACCTCCCCTCGACCTTACCGCCATGGGTGGCCCTACCAGGAGCATAGCTCCAGACGGCATTGCTCTCAGGATCTCAGGTCCACACAAGCTTCTCCACCACGACAAGGTGACAGTCCATGGAGAAGTGGTTATGTATACATTCCCAAGAACGTGCCATCAACCATCTCTATTTCGCCGCCATCATTCTGAAGAAAGGGCCCTGACCAAAAACGTTGCACGTCCATTCCCTCCACAGATGCTCCCTGACCCACCGAGTTTCTCCAGCACTTTGCTAAAAAGCAAGGAATTTCAGACTTGGTTTACATAAAAGGACACAGAGTGCTGGAGTAACTGAGCAGGTCAGCAAGCATGGATAGGTGATGTTTCAGGTCGGGACCTTTCTTGGAGAACGTATCCTATCCATGTTCCCCAGAGATGCTGCCTGAGCCGCTGAGCTACTCCAGCACTCTGTGTCCTCTGGAAGTTCGTTCTATTCCTCAATAATGCAGCTGTTTGATGGTGACTATTGATTCATACAGCGTGGAAACATGTCCTTTGGCCCAACTTGACAGCACGTTTCCTATAACATGGTGCCCAGAAACGAACACAATACTCTAACTACAGCTTCACCAATATCTTACATAACTGCAACATGACCTCTCAACTTCTATACTCATTACAGGACTTAATAGCACCTTTGTTCTTTTGAAACTTCCAACTCAATAAGAGTCAAGAGTGTTTTATTGTCATGTGTCCCAGATAGAACAATGAAATTCTTACTTGCTGCAGTACAACAGAATATGTAAACATAGTACACGGCAAACAATATAATAAACGAGAACAAAAAGTTCAGCGTGTGTATATATTAAGGTTGCCAACTGTCCCGTATTAGCTGGGACATCCCGTATATTGGGCTAAATTGGTTTGTCCCGTACGGGACCGCCCTTGTCCCGTATTTGACCGCTACTACTCGGGTCGAGGGGACTGTCGGGTCGGAGCGCCGCGTCCGGCCCCGCCTCACCCGTCCCGACGTAGTGCAGCCCATGGAGTGCAGCAGCAGCAGCGCCTCGCCCGTGGCCCCGTCGGTCGGCAGCCCGGCCAGCTGTCCGACCTTCGGACCTTCGCTTACCGCCGACACCACCACCCCTCCTTCTCATGGCCGATCATCGGTTCATGAGTTGGATGGGGCGCCGGACTTTGCGAGCGACATCGCGCGGCCCGGGCCAAAACTCCTCAGCTGGCCCGCCGGCTGGGCTTTGTGTGCAGTCCAGCACCCGGGACAACTCATCATTCACCCAGCCACGGCCGAGTCGGTCAACGAATTGCCATCGGGAATTTGTCCCTTATTTTGACTTTTTGTCTCTTATTTGGGAGTGAGAAAGTTGGCAACCCTCGTTTTATGGGTGCCACATGCACACATAAAAAACAAACAATAATAGTACAATAATAATAGTCTATTGTAGTTTGGAGCTTATTTGAGGTTGTAGTGTTTAATAGCCTGATGGCTGTAGGGAAAAAGATGTTCCTGAACCTGGACGTTACAGTTTTCAGGTTCCTGTACCTTCTTACCGATGGCAGTGGTGAAATGAGTGTGTGGCCAGGATGGTGTGGGTCTCTGATGATGCTGGCTGCCTTTTAGAGGCAGCGATTTCCATAAATCCTTTCAATTGAAGTATCACAGTTACTGCTGAGAGATTTGTACTGAGAATAGACAATAGACAATAGGTGCAGGAGTAGGCCATTTGGCCCTTTGAGCCAGAACCACCATTCACTATGATCATGGTTGATCATCCACAATCAGTACCCCGTTCCTGCCTTCTTCCCATATCCCTTGACTTTAAGAGCTCTATCTAACTCTCTCATGAAAGTATCTAGAGAATTGGCCTCCACTGCCTTCTGAGGCAGAGAATTCCACAGATTCACAACTCTCTGGGTGAAAAGGTTTTCCTCATCTCAGTTCAAAATGGCTTACCCCTTATTCTTAAACTGTGGCCCCCGGTTCTGGACTCCCCCAACATCGGGAACATGTTTCCTGCCTCTAACGTGTCCAAACCCTTAATAATCTTATATGTTTCAATAAGATACCCTCTCATCCTTCTAAATTCCAGTGTGTACAAGGCCAGTCGCTCCATTCTCTCAGCATATGACAGTCCCGCCATCCCGGGAATTAACCTCGTGAACCTACGCTGCAATCCCTCAATAGCAAGAATGTCCTTCCTCAAATTTGGCAACCAAAACTGCACACAATACTCTAGGTGTGGTCTCACCAGGGCCCTGTACAACTGCAGAAGGACCTCTTTGCTTCTCTTACCTCTTACCTCTATACTCAACTCCTCTTGTTATGAAGGTCAACATGCCAATAGCTTTCTTCACTGCCTGCTGTACCTGCATGCGGTCTCTGCATTATTGATGTGGTCGGCACTGGACCCGGTGGTGTGGTTCCCAGAGCAGACTGCCCAGCTTGGCTGGCAAAATCCCTCATCGCCAGAACTCAACAAAAGGCACTAAGACCCGGCATGGCTGGCGGTGAGGGGAGCCCTCCCACTGATCCTTCCTGCACCGTCGGAACCTCACTACCAGCGCACGCTGCCCTCGGGACGGCTGCTATGGAGAGGAGACGGTTGCCCACCTCTTCGCAGAGTGTGGATTTGCAGAGAGAGTCTGGAGAAAATTGATAGGATCCCTGACACGATTTATCCCGAACATCTCCGTCACAGAGGACTCTGTGATTCACGGACTGTTCACAGACACATTTGGAGATGGACATCGAGTGCTGCTGGAGGGTCAACAACTAGGTGAAAGATGCTCTTTGTTCTGCCCGAGCTTTGTTGACCTCCCAGCGGTGCGGGATGTCCGTCGGGGAATGTTGCCGACTGGCCCGCTGCAGACTGCAGGAGTATGTGCTGAGGGACGCACTGAAGCTCGGCGCAGCCAACGCCAAGGCTCGATGGGGGAGGACTACAATGTAAGGTCTTTCTGCTGCTGGACATTGGAGGGCAGAGTGTGGTGGGGACAGACCACAAACAAGGGACGGGAGATCATCCCATGAGTGAGAGCGATGGCACAGCGGTATAGTTGCTGCCTTACAGCGAATGCAGCGCCGGAGACCCTGGTTCGATCCCGACTACGGGTGCTGTTTGTACGGAGTTTGCACGTTCTCCCCATGACCGCAAGGGTTTTCTCCGAGATCTTCGATTTCCACCCACACTCCAAACACGTACAGTTTTGTAGGTTAATTGGCTTGGTAAATGTAAAAATTGTCCCTTGTGTGTGTAGGATAGTGTTAATGTGCGGGGATCGCTGGTCGGTGTGGACTCGGTGGGCCTGTTTCCGCGCAGTATCTCTAAACTAAACTAAACTAAAGTGGCTTGGTCTATGGATAATTTGCAAACACTACCAAATACAACACTAATGAATGCATTAGAATATCGGAAGATTTTTTTTTGCACTGTTCAGGTTTTGTATATTTAAAAAAAAATTCTGGATAAGGATTAATTTTGGAAACAAAATTGAATTCAATTATGTGATATCTTTCACATAAAGTTAGCCGCATATATTTCTCACAGGTCTTGCGTGACAACATGGGGGGAGTTGCCAGCATTATCAGCTGTTATCAGTAGGGTGGGGAAATGCTGGCAAACAGAGGCAATGGTTAGTTTGTCTAGTTCAGTTTTTCCACTCATGTATCTTGTTGTGCTTTATGAATGTTGGCAGATCAATTTCCCTGCTGGGATAAGTAAAATTCCATATCGTATCGTAGGTCCTCTGGTACTCTGGGCAAGAGTAGGCAAGTGCACCTGCCAAGTCCGAAGAAGGGTCAAGACCCGAAACGTCACCCATTCCTTCCCCCCAGAGATGCCGCCTGTCCCGCTGAGTTACGCCAGCATTTTGTGTCCACCTTCGGTTTAAACCAGCATCTGCAGTTCCTTCTTCCACAAGCGCGTCTACCCCCCCCCCCCAATCTATTCCCCTCCTGGTTTGTCTGTTTCAACTACTTCCCTCCGGCAGACGTTACAAGGCCTTCTACGCCCGAACCTCCAGACTCAGGAACAGTTTTATCCCAAGAGCTATAGCGGCTCTGAACCGGCCCTAATGAGTGGCGCCCCACCCACCCCCCTTTGGACATTCTCCCTCAGATGGTTACGTCAATCAATTCAGCTTGTTTATTTATGTATTGTATTTATTTACCTTTCTTGTACATCAGTGGAGCTGCACACTAAATCTCGTTGCACTGACGTGCAATGACAATAAAAGATATATTATTATTATTATTATTATTTTGCACCTGATTGCATAATGGGCTGAATGGTCTGATTCTGCTCCTACTTGGCTCAACTATGACTGGCTTACGTCACAAGGGAGGGAGGGAGCTGAGGACTACAGCCCCCAGGGGGCAGTGCGCGGCGGCGGGCCGACGGAGCATGCGCGGGGTCTGGAGAGCGAGAGGGGTGGCTTTGAGTGACAGGCGGCGGCCGGGCCAGCGTTCCATTCCGCGGCGATGTTCCGAGGCTGCAGGAGCAGCTTTGCAGCGGCCGCTGCCCCCGTGTTCAGAAGAGCATGCATTCACTGCACCCTCGCTGACACATGCAGCCCCCAGCCGGCACCCACCCCTGCACCTGGCCGGCTGCCTGCTGAGGTGAGTTTGCAAAAAAAGTTTCCTGCCTCCTTTGGTTGTTAAGCGGAGAGATGCAAGGAGGAGGGGGGGGGGGGGGAGAGAAAAGCAATTATAAATGCAAGGGGGACTTGCTTGGAGTCACTGAGGGTTTCCCCCAAGTCAAACGATGCAATGGGAACGAAAGTAGCTTTGGGGTGTTTACGAGTAAGGTAGGACAGGGATTGATGTGGAAAATCTAGGAACTGCAGATGCTGGAGTCTTGAGCCAAGCACAAAGTTCTGGAGGAACCCTGGAGTGAGTCAGACAATATCTGTGGGGGAAAACAAGGAACTGCAGATGCTGGAGTCTTGAGCCAAGCACAAAGTTCTGGAGTGAGTCAGACAATATCTGTGGGGGAGAACAAGGAACTGCAGATGCTGGAGTCTTGAGCCAAGCACAAAGTTCTGGAGTGAGTCAGACAATATCTGTGGGGGAGAACAAGGAACTGCAGATGCTGGAATCTTGAGCCAAATGCAAAGTGCTGGAGGAACTCGGTAGCGGGTCAGGTAGCACCTATGGAGAAACAAGAAAATTGCAAGATGCTGGCATGTATGGAGGTGCGCCTGTCCATTCCCCTCCCGCAGATGCTGCCTGACCCGTTGAGTTCCTGCAGTACTTTGTGTTCTGCAGCAGAATTAACATTCTTGCTCATTTGTGAGGTAGCACAAACTCAATGGGTGGAATGGCCTGCATTCATCACACTCGATGGAGACTCCAGATGCAGGAATCCAGAGCAAGATATTAAGTTTCCTGGAGTAATTCAGCGGGTCAGGCAGCATCTGTGGAGAACATGGATAGGTGACGATTCAGGTGGAGACCCTTCTTCACACCCACTTTTCACCCGCTCTGGCACTTCGTGTCTGACTCAAAAATGTTCCTCCTTGGATGCTGCCTGACCTGCTGAGTTCCTTTGTGTTTAGTTTAGTTTAGAGATGCAGTGTGGAATCAGGCCTTTCGGCCCACCGAGTCCATGCCGACCAACAATCACCCCATATACTAGTTCGATCCTGCACATTTGGGACAATTTACAGAAGCCAATTAACCTGCAAGTCTTTGGCGTGTAGGAGGGACCCGGAGAAATTCCACGCCGGTCACGGGGAGAACGTCCAAACTCCGTACAGACAGCACCCGTAGTCAGGATTGAACCCGGGTCTCTGGCGCTGTGAGGCAGCAACTCTACCGCAGCGCCACCGTGCCGGCCTGTGTCTATCTTTGTAAACCAGCATCTGACCCAAAACGTCCATCCACAGAAGTTGCCTGAGGTCCTCCAGCGACCTAACTCGGTGTTTAGCAGGGATGGAACACGTGTTCCTAATCTCAAGACGACATTGCCACTTGGCCAGCTCCAGATATGCTCTTTAAAGAATATTTACATATTTTAATAAATTTGTTCCTGGCAACGGAAAATTCCAGTGCGGTGTGGGCGCAAGTGTCAGAGATGGGACGCTGGTGTTTGGAGATGCAAGGCGTCCGAGTGAAAACAGATGGACCTTTGGTGAAGCGTTTGTCGGCACTGGGCCTGTACTCGCCGGAGTTTAGAAGAATGAGGGGGGACCTCATTGAAACGTACAGAATAGTGAAAGGCTTAGTCAGAGTGGATGTGGAGAGGATGTTTCCACTAGTGGGAGATTCTTGAACCAGAGGTCATGGCCTGAGAATTAAAGGACATTCCTTTAGGAAGGAGATGAGGAGGAATTTCTTTAGTCAGACGGTGGTGAATCTGTGGAATTCACTGTGGAGGCCAAGTCAGTGGATATTTTTATGGCATAGATCGATGGGGAAAAGGCAGGAGAATGGGGTTATGAGGGAACGATAGATCAGCCACGATTGCATGACGGAGTAGACTTAATGGGCTGAATGGCCCAATTCTGTCCCTATCACATGAACATTTAGAGTATTGTGTTCGGTTTTGGTCTCCCTGTTATAGGAAATATATTGTTAAACTGGAACGGGTACAGAGAAGATTTATGAGGATGTTGCCAGGACTTGAGGGTCTGAGCTATTAGAAGGGGTTTGGCAGGCAAGAGGACTTTATTCCTTGGAGCGCAAAAGGTTGAGATGTGACCTTATAAGGGTATATAAAATCACGAGGGGAATAGATCGGGTTAATGCACTGAGTCTTTTATCCACAGCAGGGGTATCAAGAATCAGGGGACATGGGTATAAGGTGAGAGGTGAAATATTTGGAGTCAGAGAGTGATACTGTGTGGAAACAGGCCCTTCAGCCCAACTTGCCCGCACACGCCAACATGTCCCATCTACCCTAGTCCCACCTGTCTGCATTTGGCCCATATCCCTCTAAACCTGTTCTATCCATGTACCTGTTTAAATGTTTCTTAAATGTTGTGATGGTCCCAGCCTCACTACCTCCTCCGGCAGCTCGTTCCATGCACCCACCACCCACAATGTTAAGAAGATACCCCTCGGATTACTATTAAATCTCCCCCCCCCCCTCTAACCTTAAACCTATGTCCTCTGGTTCTCAAATTTAATAGGAACCTGAAGGACAACTTTTTCACACAAAGGGTGGTGGGTGTATGGAACGAGCTGCGAGAGGAGGTATTTGAGGCTGGGACTATAACAGCATTTAAAAGACATTTGGACAGGTACATGGATAGACGGGTATAGCGGGATATGGGCCAAACCTGGGCAACTGGGACTAGTATAGACAGGGCATGTTGGCCGTCATGGACAAAGTTGGGCCGAAGGGCCTGCTTCTGTACTGTGTGACTCTACGTCTCCTATATGTGCTGGGATGTTGCGTTATCTACTTTGACCTAGTGTGCATGCAGTAATCTTGTAGCAGATTCCAGTAGTTTGACAGTCTGGGAGATTATCCTCACAAGCAGAGACACCGTGGTCCCCGCCAGGAATGTCGGGCGGCCATTTTGAGCTCTGCCTTCACAAGCAGCTATTGTGGAAAAATAACGAGATTATACATGCTTGGGATCGAGGAGGGTCATGGGGTCCTGCCCGGGGACGAGATTCCTGTCACGCTACAAAATGTGCAGGAAGGAACTGCAGATGCTAGTTTAAACCGAAGATAGACAAAAAAATGCCGGAGTCACTCAGCGGGACAGGCAGCATCTCTGGAGAGAAGGAATGGGTGACGTTTCGGGTCGAGACCCTTCTTCAGAATCATGGCTACAAAATGGATTGAGTAGATTGAAAGTATCACTGGGTCAGGGGTGGGCAACCTTGTTCTGCATAGGGGCCAGGACCCACGTCTGTGCGCGGATGGCGGGTCACATCTATCGCCATAGTGTGACACTTGGTGGGTTTTTTCGCATTAGTTTTCAATTAGTTTTCTGCAGTTCCAAGGTCAGCTCGCGTGCCCTGGGACTAGCTGTATTTCCCAGGTCGACTCGCTTGCCCCAGGTCTGGCTGCAGTTCCCAGGTCGACTCGCTTGCCCCAGGTCTGGTTGTAGTTCCCAGGTCGACTCGCTTGCCCCAGGTCTGGCTGCAGTTCCCAGGTCCGGCCCGTGGGCCATAGATTGCCGATCCCTGCGTGTACAGTGAGCCAACTCCTTGACGATGGTGCCCACCACTTGCATTAGGGTCCCGAAGCATATGATCCAGGCCTCATGAATGCACACGTCGATCCCTTCTCGAATATTGACACCTCTGCAATTGGACCACTCTCTCGCAGAGCAAGCATTCCTGTATCAAATCATGATGTGGAATAGATAAGGTGGAATGCACAGTCTTTTACCCAGAATACGGGGGAAATCTATAACGAGAGGTTGAGCAGGCAGGGACTTTATCTCTTGGTGCGCAGGAAGACGAGGGGTGATCTTACTGACGTGTACAACATCACAAGATGAATAGATCAGGTCGATCCACAGCCTTTTACTCAGAACTAGGGGTATCAAGGACCAGAGGACGTAGGTTTAAGGTGAGGGGGACAAGATTTAATAGAAACCTGAGGGGCAACTTTTTTTCACTCAGATGGTGGTGGGTTTATGGAACGAGCTGCCAGAGGAGGTAGTTGAGGCAGGTACAGTAACAGGTAACACTTGAGCAGGTACATGGACAATAATTGTTTAGAGGGTTTAAGGGCCAGATGTGGGCAAATGGGACTAGCTTAGATGGGACTGCTTGGTCAGCATGGATGAGTTGGGCTGAAGGGCCTGTTGCCACACTGTATGACTGATTTTTGAGTAAAGGGATTAAGTGGTGTGGGGATAAGGATTGTCAGACTGCGAGGGACTTGTATAACCTTGCTGTACAACTTGCCATAGTTGTTGATAAACGTCACTCTGTGGGAATTGTAAGGCAAGTAATGTTGAAGGGTTGAAAGATACAGCATGGAAACAGGCCCTTCGGCCCACCAAGTCCACCCAGACCACTGATCACCCGTTCACACTAGTTCTGTGCTATCCCACTTTAGCATCCACACCCTACACACTAGGGGCAATTCACAGGCCAATGAACCGACAAACCTCGTGGGGGGGAAACCAGAGCACCCGGAGAAAACCCACGTGGTCACAGGGAGAGCGTGTAAAATCTGCGCACACACACACACACACACACACACACAGCAACCGAGGTCAGGATCGAACCTGGGTCTCTGGCGCTGTTCTTCTTGCGTTTGAAGCAGCGGAGGTTATGTAACGGCCTCCAGGCGCTGTAGCCAGTTCAATGTGCTGTTGTCCAGGGCCCTGAAGTCTACCCCTCCACCGGGGGGGGGGGGGGGGGGAGGACAGCGCAGTCGGAAATGGCGTGCCACGATGTTTGCGGGTCTGCTCCGCACACGCAGTCTGCTGATGAACGCAGCCCCCAGCGATGCATGTTGGCGTTGAACCGGCCGACCCCTGTACGGAGCCAGTTCAGGGCGACCTGCTCTTTGCGGGGCAGGTCAGAGCCGGGCGGGGCCGTGACGTTCGGTGCAGCAGTGAACTGCGGAGGTGACGAAGTCTGTCCCCAGCTGGTTCTCCACGCTACTTGCGGCGCTGTGAGGTAGCGTCTCTACCAGCTGCGCCGCCGTGCGCTGCCCTATGAAAATCACGTGCTGGAAAAATTGGACAACCCTCGGTGAGAACTGGGAAAAGATAAAGTGAAAGCAAGTTTTAAATATCGGGAGAAAGTGGAAAGAGGGAGATGGGGGAAAGTTGAAGGACATGAGTTAGAGAGAGTGCCCGTGTTCAATGAGTAACCAAGGGTCAGTCCGGCAATCTCTTTTACTACCTCCCCCATTTCACTTCCAGGAATTCATGTTCGGATGTAGTTACAGAGTCAATGATTCAGGTACAGAGGTTGTTGAAAGTGGTATCACAGGCAGATAGGCGGCTCAAAAAAAAATGTCAGCACCTTGGCACTAATCAGTCAGGTTAATGAGTATGGAAGTTAGAAGGTCCTGCTGCTGTTATATAAGACGTTGGTGAGGCCGCATTTATAGTATTGTGTAGGAAGGCACTGCAGATGCTGGTTTAAACCGAAGATAGACATGGTGGTGTTTACAGAGTATTGTGTCCAGTTCTGGGCACCAACTTACAGGAAAGATGTTGTCAAGCTCCAAAAGGTGCAGAGAAGATTTACGAGGATGTGTAAGAAAGAACTGCAGATGCTGGTAAAAATGGAAAGTAGACACAAAATGCTGGAGTAACTCAGCGGGTGAGGCAGCATCTCTGGAGAGAAGGGATGGGCGACGTTTCGGGTCGAGACCCTTCTTCAGACTTGCAAGGATGTTGCCAGTACAAGCGGGTCTGAGCTATAGGGAGACAATAGACAATCAGTGCAGGAGTCGGTAATTCGGCCCTACGAGCCAGCACCGCCATTCAATGTGATTATGGCTGATCATCCCCAATCAGTACCCCGTTCCTGCCTTCTCCCCATATCCCCTGACTCTGCTATCTTGAGGTTGAGTAGGCTGGGACTCTACTCCTTGGAGTGTAGGAGGATGGAGGGTGATCATATAGAGGTATATAAAATCATGAGAGGAATAACGTCCCTGGTCCAGATAGGAGAATCTAGAACCAGAGGAGATAGGGGCAAGATGAAGGGGGAAAAGATTTAATAGGAACACGAGGGGTAACTTTCACCCCAAGGGTGGTGGGTGTATGGAACGAGCTGCTGGAGGAGGTAGTTGAGGCAAGGACTATCGCATCGTTTAAGAAACAGTTGGACGGGTACATGGATAGTACAGGTTTAGAATGATATGGGCCAAATGCAGGCAAGTGGGACTAGTGTAGATGGGGCATGTTGGTCGGCCTAAGGTGGGCCTAAGGGCCTGTCTCCACGCTGAATGTCTCTCTGTGACCACGGCTCGGATTCACCCGAGCTCCACCCCGTCTCCCAGGCATTCCCTTTGTTCCCCTCCACTCCTGTAATTCTATCTGAACCATTAGACTTCCTCTTGTAAAAGATTAGTGGAACACAGAACAGCACAACACAGAAACAAAATGGCCGTGTCGAACATGATACCAAGTTGCAGTAGTCTTTTCTGCCTGCACGCGAACCATATCCCTCCACTCCTTGTGTATCCATGTGCCTTTCCAAAAGTCTCTTAAACGCCACTATCTTACCCCAGGATGGAGAAATTAAAAGACTACAAGGGCATAGCTTTCAACCCTTTCCTGCACATCCATGGGCCTATCTAAAAGAACTGCAGATGCTGGTAAAATTAAAGGTAGATACAAAATGCTGGAGAAACTCAGCGGGTGAGGCAGCATCTGTGCAGAGAAGGAATTGGCAACGTTTCGGGTCGAGACCCTTCTTCAGACGGATCCCGATCCGAAGAAGAAAGGTCTCGACCCAAAACCCTCACCCGCTGAGTTTCTCCAGCATTTTTGTCTACCTTCCATTTTCCAGCATCTGCAGTTCCTTCTTGAACATTTAAAAATTGCCATTCTCACCTTAAAGCTATGGCCTCAGGTCTTTGATATTTCCACCCTGGGACAATTGTAACACTTTATGTGCCGATTGTATTTTTATTAACTTCTATCAGGTCTTCCCTCAGTCTCGTTGCTCAAACACTAATCCCATTTGCCCACATTAGGGCTTTACCCATCAATGCTTTTGCCTTTTCAAGTACCTGTTTAAATGTCTCTTAAACATAGGGATGGACTCAACCACCTTCTCGTGCAGTGCGCTCCAGATATCCAAACTCTTATCTGTACATAAAATCTTTCCCCACATAATCCCTAAAGACTCTTTCCTGTCACTTTAAATCCAAGTCCTTTTGGTGATGACATGCAGAGACCTACAGCGTGGAAACAGGCCCTTCGGCCCAACTTGTCCACGCCGACCAACGTGCCCCATCTACACTAGTCCCACCTGCTCGCATTTGGCCCATGTCCCTCTAAACCTGTCCTATCCATGTACCTGCCCTAATGCCTTTTAAACCTTGTAATAATCCCAGCCTCAACTACCTCCTCTGGCAGCTCGTTCCATGCACCCACCAGCCTTTATGCGAATAAAACGTTGTCCCTCAGGTTCCTATCGAATCTTTCTCTCCTCACCTTGTACCCCTACCATGGGAAAATAATTTTGACTAACTCCGTTTAGTTTAGAGATACAGCCTGGAAACAGGCCCTTCGGCCCACCGAGTCTGTGCCAACCAGCCATCATCCCATACACTACACACTAGGGGCAGTTTGCAATTTTTACTGAAGCCAAGTAATGCACAAACCTGCACGTCTTTGGAGTGTGGGTGGGAAACAGAACACCCGGAGAAAACCCAAGGAGAAGGTGCAAACTCCGTACAGACAGCACCCGTAGTTGGGATCGAACCCGGGCCTCTGGCGCTGTGAGGCCGCAACTCTACCGCTGCGCCACCATGCCGACTGGATGGGCTGAATGGCCAAATTTTGCTCCCATGTCGTACAGGCGGTTGATATTACCAGAGTGTCCCTGGGATTTTTGTGATCTGTCGGATTTTGCAACAGGGTTTGGAAGGATGCCAGCAGTTTCTGGGCAGCCAAGGGTTTGTCACGAGGTTGGAGAGGAAGTGTCTTTCCAACGTGCGTTTGCCATCAAGGCAAGTTCAAGAGGGACAGGTCAGCATCAGCCCTGGGGCACTTTGGAAGGAACTGCAGATGCTGGTTTAAACCCAAGCCAGACACAAAATGCTGGAGTAACTCAACGGCATCTCTGGAGAGAAGGAACGGGTGACGTTTCATAAGGTCATAAGTGACAGAAGTAGAATTAGGCCATTCGGCCCATCAAGCCTACTCCACCATTCAATCATGGCAGATCTATGTCTCCCTCCTAACCCCATTCTCTCCATAACCCCTGACACCCGTACTAATCAACAATCTATCTATCTCTGCCTTAAATATACCCATTGACTTGGCCTCCACAGCCTTCTGTGGCAAAGAATTCCACAGATTCACCACCCTCTTGACTAAAGAAATTCCTCCTCATCTCCTTCCTAAAAGAAGGCCCTTTAATTCTGAGGCTATGACCTCCAGTCCTAGACTCGCCCACTAGTGGAAACATCCTCTCTACATCCACTCTAAACAACCCTTTCACTGTTCTGTATGTTTCAATGAGGTCCCCCCTCATTCTTCTAAACTCCAGCCCGTACAGACAAACACTCATCATAGGCTAACCCACTCATTCCTGGGTTTTGGGGTCGAGACCCTTGAAAGAACCATGGCTGGTTTGGCTGTGGAATTGTTTATCTGTTCAACTGATGGAGAGCTAAAGGGATGATCGGGTCAACGTATGATGCACGTTTGATGCCTCCATGTTCTCCGCAGATGCTGCCCGACCCGCTGAGTTACTCCGGCACTTTGTTCCTTATTTCTCCCACAGGCATGTGGGGAGGGCACACTAATTAATTGTTTGCCCATGAGGTTTGTACCAAGTCCGAGATCTTGATCTTCAACACAGTTTCCCTTCGTCCAAAGACCATTGCAACATTTGGAGTATTGTGAGCAGTTTTGGGCACAATATCTGAGGAAGGATGTGCTGACTGGAGAGGGTCCAGAGGAGGTTTACATGATCCCAGGAATGAGTGGGTTAACATATGATGAGCGTTTGTCGGCACTGGGCCTGTACTCACTGGAGTTTAGAAGAATGAGGGGGGACCTCATTGAAACGTACAGAATAGTGAAAGGCCTGGATGTGGAGAGGATGTTTTCACTAGTGGGTGAGTCTAGGACCAGAGGTCAAAGCCTCAGAATAAAATGACGTACCTTTAGAAAGGAGATGAGGAGGAATTTCTTTAATCAGAGGGTAGTGATTCTGTGGAATTAATTGCCACACAAGACTGCGGAGGCCAAGTCAATGGATATTTTTAAAGCAGAAATTGATAGATTCTGTTTAGCACGGGTGACAGGGGTTATGGGGAGAAAGCAGGAGAATGGGGTTGAGTGGGAAAGATTGATCAGCCATGATTGAATGGCGGAGTAGATTTGATGGGCCGAATGGCCTAATTTTGCTCCTATGAATTATGAACCTTTGAGAGTTGCAAAAAAATTATGAGGGGCAGTGATAGGATCCTTTATCGGGGGCAGGGGAGTGTAGAATTAGAGCACATAAGTTTAAGGTGAGAGGGGAAAGAACTTTAGCAAAATTCTGAGGGGTACATTTTTCAATAGTCAAGAGAGTTTAATTGTCATATGTATCGACAACAGAACAGTCTTAACGGGCCCCATAAACACAAAGATAAGATATGATAATCCATAATATAGTAAATGAATAAATTAATAACCATAGGACTAGGTAATCACAATAGCACAAAAATCAAAGTCCATGGTGCAACCAAAGACAAGGTCAATTGAAGATCATAGCGTGGGCTGAAATCCTGGGGGGGGGGGGGGGGGCTGTTCTCTCCCCCATGTTTTGAGAGATGTGGGTCAATTCCCCCCATGTTTTGACGTGCTGGTTTGTAGGTTAAGTGCTTCGGTAAATTGTCCCTAGTGTGTCGGATGGTGCTAGCGTACGGGGTGATTGCTGGTCGGCACGGACAACGTGGGCCAAAGGATCTGCAGTTCCCAGGTCTTTTACGGAAGCCTATTAACCTACAAACCTGCACGTCTTTTGGAGTGTGGGAGGAAACCGGAGCACCCGGAGAAAACTTACGCAGGTCACTGGGAGAACGTACAAACTCCGTACAGCAAGCGCCCGTAGTCAGGATTGAACCCTGGCCTCTGGCGCTGTGAGGCAGCAACTCTACCGCTGCGCCACCGCGCCGGATAGGGTTTCTGGGGATGGAGTCATGGTGTTTGTGTGAGTTGAGAACGGATTGCCCACTGCGGTTAATTGACCCGACTGATGTCTGTGAGCCAGAAGCTGCCGGGAACAGTTGTCATCCCCACTGGTTTCTGGAACGGGCGTGTTGTGAGAGTTCCTGGCCGGCATTTACTGTACTTCCTGTTGACAAGCACAAAGTCCACGGCATTGCCAAAGCACGGGGTCAGCAGAGAGTGGGTGTCGCAAGCGGTGGGTGCTAGCATGATGGTTCCAATCACGCGCACAGCGGGCACGCGCCACGCCCGTCCACACACACACACGCGCACGTCGCACGCCGCCCACACGCCAACGCGCACTCCGCACACGCGCACTGCCCGGCCACACGCGCACGCTACGCCCGCACACACTTCACTCCCGCACACACGCACGCCCGCACACACGCACACACGCACACGCACGCGCACGCCCGCACACACGCACACGCACGCGCACGCCCGCACACGCGCGCCGCCACACAAGCACCACACGCACCGCCGACACACACGCTCACTCTCCCTCACACACTCACTCCCTCACCACAACACCACCACACCACGCACGCCCTCACACACGTTCACTACCTCACACACTCGACACGCTCACGTCCCTCACACACTCACCACACTCACCGTCCATCAGCACACTCACGACACTCTCACTCCCTCACTCACTCACACTCACGCCACTCACTCTCACTCTCACACTCACTCTCACTCCCTCACACACTCACACTCTCACTCTCACTCACTTTCTTTCTAGCACTCTCACTCTTTCTCGCACTCCTCTCCAAGCCAGGCCTCCATCAATGTTCCTGAGGGTAGGGTGGTGTTTGTGGGGAGAGAGGCAGCAGATACACAGGCAGCCCCATGCCCACATTGTTTAGAAGCATCTCACAGCCAGTAACCAATACATCAAGGGGCTTTAGTTTGGTATTTTAACACAACCTGACACCAGACTGTGATTGTGTGCGCGTGTTTCTGTGTGTGTGTGTTTCTGTGTGTCAGTGAGTGTGTCCATGTGTGTTTCTATATATATATGTGTGTGTGTGTTTCTGTGTCAGATTGTGTGTGCATTTATGTGTGGTTTGAATATGTGCGCATGTTTGTGTGCGTGCGTGTGTATGCGCGCGTGTGTCAGATTGTGTGTGTGAGCGTGTGTCAGTTTGTGCATGTTTTTGTGTGCGCGTGTCAGATTATATGTGTGGTGTGTGTGCGCGTGTTTGTGTGTGTGGGAGTGTGTGTGCGCGTCATGTGGGTACACAACAGTGGCGGTGTGTGTTTACTGAGTGTGCAAAGAGAGGGGTTGGAGCCGTGGATTTGTGGCGTCCTTTTCCTTTCTTCACGCTCTCATCCCTATCCCAGCTTCTTCCACAGCCTCCGCTCCAGCCATGCTGTCACACAGAACGGAAACAGGCCCTTCGGCCCAACTCCTCCATGCCGACCACGATGCCCCATCCAAGTCGGTCCCATTTGCCTCCGCCTGGCCCACACTCCTCTCAACCTTATCTTTCCTAATCTTTCCCTGAGAGAACTGTGAAGGCGGGGAGAAGGCAGGAGAATGGGATTGAGACAGATCAGCCATGGTTGAATGGTGGACCAGACTCGATGGGCTGAATGGCCTAATTCTACCATGTCTTCTGGTCTTTATGATCATTACGACCACCTTGACCCGGAGGAAAGTGCAGGTTTGCAGTATGAACCATCATCATGAACTTCAAGACACTTTTTGCATGCTCCCAACTTCTTAACTGCAGCTCTTTTCTCTGTCAGCTTTAGCCCTCGAAACTGCTTGCAGAAGTACAGCTTCCTTTTATGCTTTACGTCCCCACAGACTACACAACTTGTGTGGTCATTTCCTGACTTGGTAGACTTGGTTCTGGCATGTCTTGGTTCAGTCCGAGTTTCCTTTCTACTCGGCTCCTCGTCCCTCAGTTGCTCGAGCTGTTCGTATATGCTCTCCTGCTCTTTGAGAAATGACAAGAGACTGTCAAACTATTTCTCTGGTGCCACAGCATTCCTCTTGTCAGCTACATAAACCAGCCATTCCTTCTTGAGGGTTTCTGGAAGCTTGGTTTCAATTGATTTTGTCATCAGTGGATTTTTAATAGCGCCTGTGTCTCCGAGATCGCTCAAGTCCTTAAGCGCCTTTTCCACAGCTTGAATTAATTACACTATTTTACGTGGCTGATGTCCTCTGACAGGTGGGATTCTCTGAAGCTCCTCCACTATTTCAATAGCAATAGCTGTTTGATTTCCAAACCGAAAGATATCATCTGCAGTGTTATAACTTGTGAGGTGGAGGTCTCTTGTAATTTTGTCCTCCAGACTGTCCAGCAATTGAACCTTCTTCACCTCATTTGATCCAGTGGGTTCACCTTGCTTTTGCAGTGCTTCCCAATCCTTCCTCCATCTATAAAAGTCACGCTTGTTTCCAGTAAACTTAGGAAGGGCCGTGGGTCTCAGTCTGATGGCTGGTGAAGGATAATTGAAAGCATTCGTCGCTTGTGCTAATCCTTCAGCGTCCTTCTTTATTCTTGCCTGTATGAAGTCAGCCTTCCTGGAACCCAGCTTGGGGACGAGAAGCTCGAGTGTTCTTAGGTGTTTCTGGAAGCTCTCTTGCTCATCCAGAGGGACCCAACGTTTCCACCGACTGTACGTCTCCTTTGCAGTCTCTACCAGTTTCTGCAGGTGGTTAAGCATGAATTCATATGCTTCTTGGTTGCTATTTGATGGTGCGGTGGCAGCAGCAAGTTCACATGCACCATCTGCTGTCTGTAGTGAGGTGGATAATTCAACATTTCCAAAGTTTGCCCATAGAGTGTCCTGGATGAGCCCTTTGACCTCTTTTAGTTTCGACTCGCACTCCTTTGCAGTCTTTGCCAGGTCGGCTTTTTGCTGTTCAGTTAACACAGTTTCTTCATCTGCGTCCAGCTCCACCTCCAGCTCTGCAATGAGTCCAGCCTCCACTTCGTCATTGGCTTCCATGACTTTTTCGGCCTCCTGCATGAGTTTGTTGAAATTGTTCCTGAGCACCTCTTCAGACATTTCTTCATGGTTCCTAATGATGCTGTTAACAAGACGAGAGAATGCCCGTTTTGCTGTTGTCCTCTCCACCTTGAGCTGCTCAGCTGACTTTCCAGTAACTTCATCAGCCATGTTTTATCTTGACTTAACTGTCTCCTTTCCAGGTTTCCAGATATCCTGGCCCCGCCCGGTTTTTCACTGTTAAGTCTTCTACTGTTTCCAGATCTCCTGGTCACAACGGTTTTTCACTGTCAAGTCTTCTAATGTTTTTGCAGATTCACCGCTTGAAAGGGATTTGATTTATCTACCCCGAAATGATGAACTGGATTCACTCAGACCAAACACTTCTTTTCCACCTTTTTTATTTTCTCCTCCTTTTATTTTGGCAGATCAGTCTTTAGCAGTTTTAGTCTTTACCAGGTGAAAAACCGGCTGCCGATCGGGTCTGTAGAAAATCAGTCCTGCTTGCCTTTTCTGGCTATCGCGGCAGTCTTTTCGGACAGTCCTTTTGATTTACTGTTCAAGTTTTGCCTCCCGCAAGTCTCTTCTGTCTTCTTCCCTGGCTTCTGGTGCTGTGTGCCCTTTTGAAAGCCCCGGGAAGAACTCGGCAGGCTGGGGTTCCGCCCACTTTAATCCCTGTCTCGTGATTTCAATGTAGCATTTCTCTGCACCTGTTCTTTCATTTCAGTTTGACTTGGCAGTTATAGTTGTAGAGAAACAGACCGAGAGGGGCCCTTCAGCCCATTGAGTCCCTGCCAAATATCGAGTACCAATTTTTACACTAACCCTATCCTAACTCTCCCCAAATTGCCAATAAATGTGGCTCAGTGGCAAAGCTGGTAGAGCAGCTGCCTCACGATGCCAGGGGCCTGGGTTCGATCCTGACCCCGGGTGCTGTCTGTGTGGAGTTTGCATCTTCTCCCTGTGCCCATGTGGGTTTAAGTTTAGTATTTAGTTTGGAGATACAGCATGGGAACAGGCCCTTCGGCCCACCGAGTCCGTGCCGACCAGCGACCCCCGCACACTAGCACTATCCTACACACACTAGGGACAATTTACAATTTTCACCGAAGCCAATTAACCCACAAACCTGCGCGTCTTTGGAGTGTGGGAGGAAACCAGAGCAAACCCACGCAGGTCACGGGGAGAACGTACAAACTCCGTACGGACAGCACCTGAGGTCGGCATCGAACCCAGGTCACCGGCGCTGTGAGGCTGCAACTCTACTGCTGCGACAATGTGGCGTGGGGGAGGGGATTCCAGAGATTGGGAATACTCGTTTTTGGTGGAAAGGAAAGCTGGAAAAGGAAGTCTACATTCTGATGATCCGCCACTGTGCATTGAAAGGGCTTGAATTCTGCAAGGGCCGAATGGCCTGCTCCTTCTCTTTTCCCACTTACTAAAGGGCCTGTCCCACTTAGGCTATTTTTTAGGCGACTAGGCTGTCGCCGGGGTGCCGCCTGCATGGTCGTGAGTCATCTCAGTCGCCCAAAGAGTCGTAGCGTCTTTCTGGTCGCCACTGGATTTTGAAATGTTCAAACTTTTGGGCGACAGTGGGCTTGTCGTAGCTTGTCATCTCCTGACGTAGGTGCTGACGTAGGTTGTCGCCGGTGCTGACTTCGGTGAATTCTATTGTCATAGTCGCCTAAAAAATCACCTAAGTGGGACACACCCATTAGTCCAGTCGCTGGTTTTTCGGCGACCAGCTACGACTATGACGGTCACCTTAAAATAGCCTAGTGGGACAGGCCTTTAAGTGGCCCATAACATTAGGGTATCCAGCACCAAAGAGAGTGCATAGACTGGGGAGTTAGAAGCTTTTTTTGCAGAGTGGAAGTATCATATACTAGAGGGCACAGCTTTAAGTGAGATGGGGAAAGTTTAAAGGAGATGTGCGGGGCAAGTTTTTTTCAAGAGTTCAGAGTCTTTCCTTTGAACATCACAGAGGACACTATCAAGGTGTCCTATTTTAGGCCAACATAAACATTACAATTCGTCAGGGGGTGTGGAATACGCTGCCAGGGGTGGTGGTGGAGGCAGATACGATAGTGGCGTTTAAGAGGCTTTTAGATAGGCACGGTGGAGCAGCAGTAGAGTTGCAGCCTCACAGCACCAGAGACCCGGGTTCGATCCTGACCACGGGTGCTGTCTGTACAGGGTTTGCACGCTCTCCCCATGACCGCGTGGGTTTTCTCCGGGTGCTCCGGTTTCCTCCCACACTCCAAAGACGTGCGAGTTTGTAGGTCAATTGGCTTCTGTAAATTGTAAACTGTCCCTAGTGTGTGTAGGACAGTGCTAGTGTACGGGGCGATCGCTGGTCGGCACCGACTCGGTGGGCCGAATGGCCTGTTTCCAGGCTGTATCTCCAAAGTTACACAGATGTGCAGGGAGTGGAGGGAAATGCAGTATGTGGAGATGGTTATAGGTTAATTGGCTTCTGTAAATTGTCCCTAGTGTGTGTAGGGTAGAACTAGTGTACGGGAGATCGCTGGTCGGCGTGGACGGGGAAGGCCGAAGGGCCTGTTTCCGTGCTGTATCTCTAAACTAGACTTGATGTCCATCTATAAATGTGCACCAGGGTTGGTCTTGTTCGGCACAGACATCGTGGGCCGAAGGGCCTGTTCCTGTGCTGTCCTGTGTTCTCGCTCTGTGATGTCGACCGGTCCCGGGAATTGCTGTGTGACCGGAACGCCGCCATTCTAACGCCCACTTCTGTTCCTCTTCAGGCCTCACCCGATCTGGGATCCACGAGCCGGTTTGCTTCCCGGCCCCTGCCCTTCTCGGCGTTCCTGACGGACGCATTTGGGAGGCAGCACAACTATCTGAGGATCTCGCTGACGGAAAAGTGCAACCTGCGATGTGAGTCCCCGCTAGACTCCCCTTTCCGAGCCCCCCCCCCCCTCCCTGTCTCCGTCTGTTTCGGGGTGACTGTTTCGGGGTGACGTCCATTGATTTCCTGGGCCACCATATAACCATATAATAACCATATAACAATTACAGCACGGAAACAGGCCATCTCGGCCCTACAAGTCCGTGCCGAATCAATTTTTTTCCCTTAGTCCCACCTGCCTGCACTCATACCATAACCCTCCATTCCCTTCTCATCCATATGCCTATCCAATTTATTTTTAAATGATACCAACTAACCTGCCGCCACCACTTCCACTGGAAGCTCATTCCACACCGCTACCACTCTCTGAGTAAAAAGGTTCCCCCTCATGTTACCCCTAAACTTCTGTCCCTTAATTCTGAAGTCATGTCCTCTTGTTTGAATCTTCCTATTCTCAAAGGGAAAAGCTTGATCACATCAACTCTGTCTATCCCTCTCATCATTTTAAAGACCTCTATCAAGTCCCCCCTTAACCTTCTGCGCTCCAGAGAATAAAGACCTAACTTATTCAACCTATCTCTGTAACTTAGTTGTTGAAACCCAGGCAACATTCTAGTAAATCTCCTCTGTACTCTCTCTATTTTGTTGACATCCTTCCTATAATTGGGCGACCAAAATTGTACACCATACTCCAGATTTGGTCTCACCAATGCCTTGTACAATTTTAACATTACATCCCAGCTTCTATACTCAATGCTCTGATTTATAAAGGCTAGTATACCAGACTGCTTCGAGACCCAGTGCTGCAGAACGCCATTAAGAATCAGGCTGTTCCCAGGTACACATTCAGAGACGGACATCAAGTTTAGTTTAGAGATACAGCGTGGAAACAGGCCCTTCGGCCCACAGGGTCCGCGCCGACCAGCGATCCCCGCACATTAACACTATCCTACTAGGGACAATTTTACTTTTATACCAAGCCAACTTCCAAGTGCTGCTGGAAGGTCATCAACTCGGTGAAAGACACTCTTTTGTCGGTCCAAGCTTTGTTGACCTCCCAGCAGAGCGGGATGTCCGTCAGGGAATGTTGCCGACTGGCCCGCTGCAGACTGGGCGTACTGAAGCTCGGTGCAGCCAACAGCAAGGCTCGGTGGGGGAGGACCACAGTCTAGGGCCTTCCTCTGCTGGACATTGGAGGGCAGAGTCCGGTGGGGACAGACCACAAACAAGGGATGGGAGATCACCCCAGGGGCCACTTGGGTAGCAAAGGTGGACACAAAAAGCTGGAATAACTTAGAGGGACAGGCAGTATCTCTGCAGAGAAGGAATGGGTGACGTTTCGGCTCAAGACCCTTCTTCAGATTGAGTCGGGAATGGGAAACGAGAGATCGCGGTGGCGCAGCGGTAGAGTTGCTGCCTTACTGCGAATGCAGCGCCGGAGGCCCGGGTTCCACCCCGACTACGGGTGCTGTCTGTGCGGAGTTTGCACGTTCTCCCCCGTGGGTTTTCTCCGAGATCTTCGGTTTCCTCCCACGCTCCAAAGACGTACAGGTATGTAGGTTAATTGGCTTGGTAAATGTAAAAATTGTCCCTAGTGGGAAGAGGATAGTGTTAATGTGCGGGGATCGCTGGTCGGCGCGGACCCGGTGGGCTGAAGGGCCTGTTTCCGCGCTGTATCTCTAAACTAAACAAATGAATGAATGATGTGCAGAAAATGATTTGTTTAAAGATAGGTGTGAACACTATTGAGTATGACACAAGAACATAGAACAATACAGCGCAGGAACAGGCCCTTCGGCCCGCAATGTCTGTGCTGTACATGCTGCTAGCACCAGTTTTTAATCTGTGATCCATATCCCTCCATTTCCTGCATATCCACGTGCCTATCTAAAAGCCTCTTAAACGCCACTATCGTAGCAGCCTCCACCACCACCCCTGGCAGCACGTTCCAGGCACCCACCACCCTCTGTGTAAAAAACCTGCCCCGCACATCTCCTTTAAACTTTCCCCATCTCACATTAAAGCTACGAAATAAGTATTGACCGGCTAATTTGGAACATCAAGAGAGAGAGATTCCCGTGATAAAGTGTCTCCTTTAATGGGGTTTACATTAGTTTTGTTCACAGATATTACGAACAAATGTAGCATTAGCGTGTGTGAGTGGTTGATGGCAGGAACGGACTTGATGGGCCGAAGGGCCTGTTCTGTGCTGTATAACTCTTGACTATACGTGGGAGTAGATTGTTTGTGGTGGACGGTCACGATGGGCCGAAGGGCCTGTTTCTGTGTTGTACGATGTTATGTAGGAATAGTGTTTGTGTGCAGCATTAGTGTGGTTGAGCGTAGTGTGGTTCAGACTTGATGGGCCGAAGGGACTGTGCCTGCTCTGCATAACTCTGCGAGAATAGTGCGTATGCGGGGTTGATGGTTAGGATGGGCCGAAGGGTCATTATAAATAGGACTAGAGTAAGTGGGACCTGTTCACACGGGAGGGCTGGTCCCCCAACGCAATATTCCACCTCTCCACCAATTCTAACATTGGTGGCCAGTGGAGGGGGTGGGAGGGGCTTTCTGGAGTGCTAGTATGGGTGTTGTGAGCTGAAGGGACTGGTTTCCAGAGGGCTAGTATGGACATTGTGGGCTGAATGGATTATTGGGCTGGCAGCTTATTCACAGCTGGTGGGCTGGCATTTGGCGTCTGTTCCTGTCCTGTGTGTGAGGACTGTATGAATGGTTGATGGTCGGCATGGGCCGAAGTGCCTGTTTCTGTGCTGTACAACTCTGACTGTATGTACCGTTAGTGTGTTTGAGGGATAGGATGGACCCGATGGGCCGAAGGGACTGTACCTGCTCTGTATAACTTTGACTATATGTGAGAACCGTGTGTACGAGTGGTTGACGGTCAGCACGGACCCGATGGGCTGAAAGGCCCGACTATGCGCTGTACGACTGTGACTGTGTGACGGCCTTGCCCATTGACTGCCCGTTTGTGTGTGTCTCCCCCTTCACCCAGGTCAGTACTGCATGCCTGAAGATGGGGTTCAGCTCACCCCCAGATCGCAGCTGCTGACGGCCGAGGAGATCGTCACCCTGGCGCGCCTCTTCGTCAGGGAGGGGGTGGACAAGATCCGACTGACCGGCGGGGAACCCCTTATCCGGCCTGACGTACAGCACATCGTGGGTGAGTCTCAGCTCGGCCTCTGCACGGTGGCGCAGCGGTAGAGTTGCTGCCTCACAGCGCCAGAGACCCGTCTTCGATCCTGACTACGGGTGCTGTCTGCGCGGAGTTTCACGTTCTCCCCGTGACCTGCGTGGGTTTTCTCCGGGTGCTTCGGCTTCCTCCCACACTCCAAATACGGGCAGATTTGTAGGTTAATTGGCTTTGGTAAATTGTAAATTGTCCTTAGTGCGTGTAGAAACATAGAAATTAGGTGCAGGAGTAGGCCATTCGGCCTTTCGAGCCTGCACCGCCATTCAATATGATCATGGCTGATCATCCAACTCAGTATCCCGTACCTGCCTTCTCTCCATACCCTCTGATCCCCTTAGCCACAAGGGCCACATCTAACTCCCTCTTAAATATAGCCAATGAACTGGCCTCGACTACCCTCTGTGGCAGGGAGTTCCAGAGATTCACCACTCTCTGTGTGAAAAAAGTTCTTCTCATCTCGGTTTTAAAGGATTTCCCCCTTATCCTTAAGCTGTGACCCCTTGTCCTGGACTTCCCCAACATCGGGAGCAATCTTCCTGCATCTAGCCTGTCCAACCCCTTAAGAATTTTGTAAGTTTCTATAAGATCCCCTCTCAATCTAGTAAATTCTAGAGAGTATAAACCAAGTCTATCCAGTCTTTCTTCATAAGACAGTCCTGACATCCCAGGAATCAGTCTGGTGAACCTTCTCTGCACTCCCTCTATGGCAATAATGTCCTTCCTCAGATTTGGAGACCAAAACTGTACGCAATACTCCAGGTGTGGTCTCACCAAGACCCTGTACAACTGCAGTAGAACCTCCCTGCTCCTATACTCAAATCCTTTTGCTATGAAAGCTAACATACCATTCGCTTTCTTCACTGCCTGCTGCACCTGCATGCCCACTTTCAATGACTGGTGTACCATGACACCCAGGTCTCGCTGCATCTCCCCTTTTCCTAGTCGGCCACCATTTAGATAATAGTCTGCTTTCCTGTTTTTGCCACCAAAATGGATAACCTCACATTTATCCACATTATACTGCATCTGCCAAACATTTGCCCACTCACCCAGCCTATCCAAGTCACCTTGCAGTCTCCTAGCATCCTCCTCACAGCTAACACTGCCCCCCAGCTTAGTGTCATCCGCAAACTTGGAGATATTGCCTTCAATTCCCTCATCCAGATCATTAATAGTAGGATAGTGTTAAGGGCCTGTCCCACTGTACAAGCTAATTCAACAGTTTCCCCTGATTCGAACTCGGAGAATTACGGTAATAGCCGCTCGTAGGTACTCGGGGCTCTCGTGGGCATTTTTCACCATGTTGAAAATTTTTCACGAGTTTACCGCGTTTCCCGAGTACCTGCCGTTAGCCTTACGAGCCGCTAAGAGACGTCCCGAGCTCCGACGTACCCGCTACGTACATTCTACGTACTTACCACGAGTTTGATTTTTTTTTCCGAAACTTGGGAGAGCTCTTGGGTAAACTCGTACAGTGGGACAGGCCCTTTAGTGTGCGGGGATCGCTGGTCGGCACGGACTCGGTGGATATAATCAAGTTTGACTTGATAATCAAGTTTGACTTGATAATCAAGTTTGACTTGATTATATTGATGCATAGTATTATCTGATTTGATTGAATAATAATAAATTACAATTGATCGCTTATGTTCTATGCATTTAGTTTAGTTTAGTTTTAAGACAGTGCGGAAACAGGCCCTTCTGCCCATTGACTTAGCGCCTGGAGCTCGCCTGGATAGGGCATCAATCTAGAAAACCTGGAGCGCAGACTGGACTTTGAAAATGGCGCCAAAACCTGGCGCCTCTTTAGTTTAGTCTAGAGATACAGAGCGGAAACAGGCCATTCGGCCCATCGAGTCCGCGCCGTCCAGCGATCCCCGCACATTAACACTATCCTATACGCACGAGGGACAATTTTTGCATTTACCAAGCCATTGGTAAACCTGCACGTCTTTGGAGTGTGGGAAGAAACCGAAGATCTCGGAGAAAACCCACGCAGGTCACGGGGAGAACGTACAAACGCCGTACAGACAGCTCCTGTAATCTGGGATGGAACCCGGGTCTCCAGCGCTGCATTCGCAGTAAGGCAGCAACTCTACCGCTGCGCCACCGTGACTTGCATGTCCTCGGTGGACTATTTCTGCACACGTTGTTAATCGGGGTTTGTGTTTACGTACGGCGTTACTTAACTGTGTGCTAAAGATAAGAGAACTTCACGGTTCTTAAGGCACCATGGATTGACTGTTGATCTGAGTGTAACTATTGTGTAGGAAGGAACTGCAGATGCTGGTTTCCACCGAAGAAAGACGCAAAATGCTGGAGTAACTCAGCGGGACCGGCAGCATCTCTGGAGATGCTGGAATGGGAGATGGAAGGGTCTCGACTCGAAATGTCACCCATTCATTCTCTCCAGAGATGCTGCCTGTCCCACTGAGTTACTCCAGCATTTTGAGTCTATCTTGGGTGTAACTATTTACAGACTCTCCCTTACCGCACCAGAGTTTTGGCTAATATCCAGCGGCAGCCTTGGGACATGAGTTGTTTATCTCTGCTCCAAGCTGAAAATTAGCAGCAGGCAGCCTTGAGTTCAGAGATACAGCATGGAATCAGGCCCTTCAGCCCATCGAGTCCGCTCCTACCATCGATCACCCCGTTCACACTAACTCCATTATCTCACTTTGACGTCCCCCCCCCTACACACTAGGGGGCAATGTTTACCGAGGCCAATTAAACCTACGACCCGCACGTTTTTTCAATGTGGGAGGAAGCCGTAGCACCCGGAGAAAACCCACGCAGTCACGGGGAGAACGTACAAGCTCAGCGCAGACAGCACCCGCAGTCCGAATCTAACCCGGGTCTGTGGGACTGTGAGGCAGCAGCTCTACCCGCTGCGCCACCGTGCCGATATTGTAAATGTTTATAAGCCACTGTAGACCCTGGAAGCAGCAAATGGCGTATTGAGAACATGAGCTCGCAGGTGGGTATGTTGGCGCAGCGGTAGAGTTGCGGCCTGACCACGGGTGCTGTCTGTACGGAGTTTGCACGTTCTCCCCGTGACCGCGTGGGTTTTCTCCGGGTGCTCCGGTTTCCTCCCACACTCCAAATACGTGCAGGTTTGTAGGTTAATTGGCTTATGTGAATTGTAAATTGTCTCTAGCGTGTGTGGGATAATGTCTCCTTCCTTCCCAAGATTTGGAATTGCCGAACCAGGCCATGATGTAGTAATGATACATTAGGTTTAGAGATTCAGCGCGGAAACAGGCACTTTGGCCCACCGGGTCCGCGCCGACCAGCGATCCCAGCACATTAACACTATCCTACACACACTAGGGGCAATTTACACGTACACCAAGCCAATTAACTGACAAACCTGCACGTCTTTGGAGTGTAGGAGGAAACCGAAGATCTCGGTGAAAACCCACGCAGGTCACGGGGAGAACATACAAACTCCGTACAGACAGCACCCGTAGTCAGGATGGAACCTGGGTCTTTGGCGTTGCAAGGCAGTAACTACTGCTGTGCCACCATGCCGCCCTCAATACAATAGTGGTATTTGAGGCTTTTCGAAAGGCATTTGAATATGGAGGGATATGGATCAAGTGCAGGCAGACGGGATCAGTTTAATTTTGCCTTCATGTTCGGCACTGACATTGTGGGCCGAAGGGCCTGTTCCTGTGTTGTACTGATGTACAGTGACTGCAGGGGATTGGGAGTTGAGTACTGCCTTGACCGATCGCATGAAAGAATGGAAACGAGGTGCTATCGCAACGTGTAAGAAACACTCAGACAGGTACATGGATAGGACAGGTTTGGAGGGATATGGAGCAAACCTAGGCAGGTGGGACATGTTGGTGGGAGGTAGACACAAAATGCTGGAGTAACTCCGCGGGACAGGCAGCCATCTCTGGAGAAATGGAATGGGCGACATATCAGGTCGAGACCCTTCTTCAGACTGATCCCACGTCCAGCATGTTGGTCGGCATGGACAAGTTGGGCTGAAGGGCACGTTTCCATGCTGTATCACTCTGAGGTCAAAAATAGGCATGTAATGCTGGAATAATATCGGTTTATATCTACACTAAGCAACTAAGTTACAGAGAAAGGTTGAACAAGTTAGGGCTTTATTCTTTGGAGCGCAGAAGGTTAAGGGGGGACTTGATAGAGGTTTTTAAAATGATGAGAGGGATAGACAGAGATAGACAGAGTTGACGTGGAAAAGCTTTTCCCACTGAGAGTAGGGAAGATTCAAACAAGGGGACATGACTTGAGAATTAAGGGACTGAAGTTTAGGGGTAACATGAGGGGGAACTTCTTTACTCAGAGAGTGGTAGCTGTGTGGAATGAGCTTCCAGTGAAGGTGGTGGAGGCAGGTTCGTTTTTATCATTTTAAAATAAATTGGATAGTTATATGGATGGGAAAGGAATGGAGGGTTATGGTCTGAGCGCAGGTATATGGGACTAGGGGAGATTATGTGTTCGGCACGGACTAGAGGGGTCGAGATGGCCTGTTTCCGTGCTGTAATTGTTATATGGTTATATGGTTACAGCGAGATGTTCAGAGGCTGCGATATGGCACTACAAATATATTGTGGTCGGCACGGACTCGGTGGGCCGAAGGGCCTGTTTCCCTGGTGTATCTGTAAACTAAACTAAAATAAAATATAAGATGTGAAAACGACAGATCAAAGCAGACGATTATCAAGTGATGTAGAATGACTGAAGATAGACTTAAAATGCTGGAGTAACTCAGCAGGTCAGGCAGCATCTCTGGAGAGCACAGATAGGTGACGTTTTGGGTTGGGACCCTTCCTCAGACTAAGAATCAGGGCTGAGGGACATGTTGGGGTCACGTTGGTAATTCTGGATAAGAAATGTGTAGGAAGGAACTGCATATGCTGGTTTACGCTGAAGATAGACACTAAAATGCTGGAGTAACTCAGCGGGACAGGCAGCATCTCTGGAGAGAAGAAAGTGAAGAACGGACTTTCGACCGGAAACGTCACCCAATCCTTCTCTCCAGAGATGCTGCCCGTCCCCGCTGAGTCGCTCCAGCATTTTGTGCCTTGTCTCTGGGGAGGAGGAATGGGTGACGTTTCAGGTCGAGACCCTTCTTCAGCCTGAAGGTGGGTCTCGACCCGAACTATCACCCGTTTGCTCTGAATGAGAAAACTACGTCTTGCTAACTGCGGTGCGTTCTGTCCTTCCGTTCCCACCGGCTCCCCCTCCTGGTCGCGCAGGCCGCCTGCGGCAGCTGGAGAACCTGAAAACCATCGCGGTGACCACTAACGGCATCAACTTGGCCAAACTGCTGCCCGGCCTGAAGACAGCGGGACTGGACCTGCTCAACGTCAGCCTGGACACCCTGGTACCCGCCAAGTTCGAGTTCATCGCCCGAAGGAGAGGTGAGGGTCTCAGATGTGCGAGGCTGTGTTTTTTTGTACACACAGGGTGGTGGGTGCCTGGAACGTGCTGCCAGGAGTGGTGGTGGAAGCAGATACGACAGTGTTTTTTTAAATGTTTTTAGATTAGATAGGCACGTCGATATGGAGGGATATGGTTCACGTGCAGAAGAAGGAGATTAGTTTCACTTTGGCATAGAAACATAGAAAATAGGTGCATGAGTAGGCCATTTGGCCCTTCGAGCCAGCACCGCCATTCAATGTGATCATGGCTGATCATCCCCAATCAGTACACCGTTCCTGCCTTCTCCCCATATCCCCTGACTCCATTATTTTTAAGAGCCCTATCTAGTTCTCTCTTGAAAGCATCCAGAGAACCTGCCGCCACCGCCCTCTGAGGCAGAGGGCTAAGAGCTAAGAGCTAAATCTAACTCTCTTGAAAACATCAAGTGAGTTGGCCTCCACAGCCTTGTATGGCAGAGAATTACACAGATTCACAACTCTCTGGGTGAAATTGTTGTTTCTCATCTCAGTGCTAAATGGCCCAACCCCTTATTCTTAAACTGTGACCCCCTGGTTCAGTTCAGGACTCCCCGGAGGGGAGCATTGCCCGGTGTTTTCTGCAGCGGGTAGTTCTACTGGTCGTTGTCCCTGACCCCCTGTGCCCGCCGATCTTTCCTCAGGCTTCCACAAGGTGATCGAGGGCATCGACAAAGCGATCGACTTGGGCTACGACCCCGTCAAGGTAAGTCAGAAATCATCGTCAGATGTGCTCACGTTTATCACTATCGCCTGTAGCGAGGTACAGTGAAAAGCTTTGCTGTGCACGCCTCCCAATCAGATCTGATAATACTATACATGAATGCGATCAAACCACTAGATGGAGCAAAGAGGAAGGTACAGAGTGCAGAATTTAGTTTAGTTTAGAGATACAGCGCAGAAACAGGCCCTTCGGCCCACCGGGTTCATGCTGACCAGCGATCCCCGCACATTAACACTATCCTACACACACTTGGAACAATTTACATTCATAACCAAGCTAATTAACCTACAACGCTGCACGTCTTTGGAGTGTGGGAGGAAACCAAAGATCTTGGGGAAAACCCACGCAGGTCACGGGGGATCTAGTACAAACTCCGTACAGACAGTGTCCGTAGTCAGGATCGAACCCAGGTCTCTGGTGCTGTAAGGCAGCAACTTTACTGCTGCGCCACCGCATTCACGATCCTGTCACATCAGGTAATACCATACATCAGGGGTCGGCAACCTTGTTCTGCATAGGGGCCAGGACGCATGTCTGTGAGCGGATGGGGGGGCCACATCCCCGGCCTATTGCTAACCCCGACCCCGACAGTGAAACCCAGACACAGAAGGTGCGCAGCCGTGCCGGTTGCTTTGCGCAGGATGCGGTGCAACCAGCGCTCGTCGGCTCTGCCATTGCGGCTGCCAGCGCAGGCCTCCTTGCGTACTTGCGTTACCGCGCCTGGGTGCCACAGCGTCGGGGCCCAGGAGGAACCGGAGATGATGCAAGTCTGCGGGCCGGATAATTACCGGAAAAAAAGTACGTCTGCGAGCCGGATGATTTTGGATCTACAGCCCGAGCTGGGGGCCGTAGGTTGCCGAACCCTGCCATACATTAATGCAATCAAGCCAAACTCAAGTACAATAGGTAGAGCAAAGGGGAAGATACAGAGTACGGAATATAGTTCTCAGCATTGTAGCGCACCAGTTCCAGAGACAAAGTCCAATGTCCGCAATGGGGTAGAGGTGAATCGGGCAGTGCCCTTGCTTATGTAGGGGCTGTTCAGGAGCCTGATAACAGAGGGGAAGAAGCTGTTCCTGAGTGTGGTGGTGCGCGCTTTCAAGCTTCTGTACCTTCGGGAGCGGGGAGAAGAAGGAATGACTAAGACTAGTCTTTGATTATATCGGCTGCTTTTCCGAGGTAGCGTGAAGTGTAGATGAAGTCGATGGTGGGGAGTCTGGTCTGTGCGATGGACTGGGCCACATCCACAACTCTCTGCAAATTCTTGCCGTCTTGGGCACAAACCAAGCCATGATGCAATAAGACATGGATTTTGGGGTTAAGCTGAAGTGAACTTCAGCCTTTCACCACAGGTTATTGCGGATAAAATTCCCATTATCCTGTGTCTGTACATTGTGGGCGGCTTGATTGGAATCATGTATTGTCTTTCCGCTGACTGGATAGCACGCAACAGAAAAGCTTTCCACTGTACCTCGGTTATTTTATATGGATGTATGGTAATCTAATTTTTTTCTTTGTGGCTTCAACTTGATTTGATTTAAAAGTGCTATATAAATAAAAATTACTTGCGTGACAATAAACTAAACTAAAAACGTGGTGGTGGGTGGAGGGGGAGGGGAGAGAACAGGAGGAACAAAGCAAGTTTTGGAAGGAGGTATAAAAGTTTTCTAGCATGCAAAGGTGATGTGTGAACCATTGGAACAGTTCATTGCCACCATTGACTCCATCTGCACTTCCCCCTGCCTTGGAAAAGCAGCCGATATAATCCAAGACTTGTCCCACCCCGGTCATTCCTTCTTCTTTGAGGACATTCGTTTGGCTCAGCACAGATATTGTGCGCTAATGGGAATGCCAAGTACACGTGACAATAAACTAAACTGAAGTTGAGTTACAGAGATGAGTGCAGACAACAAGTCCCTCGACTTTGGTGGTGAGCCTGGGTGGGATAATGGTGTTAAAGGCAGCGCTCAGTTTTAGTTTAGTTTATTGTCACGTGTACCGAGGTACAGTGAAAAGCTTTTGTTGCATAGAAACATAGAAAATAGGTGCAGGAGTAGGCCATTCGGCCCTTCGAGCCTGCACCGCCATTCGATATGATCATGGCTGATCATGCGTGCTAACCAGTCAGCAGAAAGACAATACGTGATCACAATCGAGCCATTTACTGTGTACAGATACATAGAAACATAGAAATTAGGTGCAGGAGTAGGCCATTCGGCCCTTCGAGCCTGCACCGCCATTCAATATGATCATGGCTGATCATCCAACTCAGTATCCCGTACCTGCCTTCTCTCCATACCCTCTGATCCCCTTAGCCACAAGGGCCACATCTAACTCCCTCTTAAATATAGCCAATGAACTGGCCTCGACTACCCTCTGTGGCAGGGAGTTCCAGAGATTCACCACTCTCTGTGTGAAAAAAGTTCCTCTCATCTCGGTTTTAAAGGATTTCCCCCTTATCCTTAAGCTGTGACCCCTTGTCCTGGACTTCCCCAACATCGGGAGCAATCTTCCTGCATCTAGCCTGTCCAACCCCTTAAGAATTTTGTAAGTTTCTATAAGATCCCCTCTCAATCTCCTAAATTCTAGAGAGTATAAACCAAGTCTATCCAGTCTTTCTTCATAAGACAGTCCTGACATCCCAGGAATCAGTCTGGTGAACCTTCTCTGCACTCCCTCTATGGCAATAATGTCCTTCCTCAGATTTGGAGACCAAAACTGTACGCACTGTACATGATAAGGGAATAACGTTTAGCGCAAGGTAAAGCCGGCAAAGTCCGATCAAGGATAGTCCGAGGGTCTCCAAAGAGGTAGATAGTAGTTCAGCGCTGCTCCCTGGTTGTGGTAGGATGATTCAGTTGCGTGATTACAGCTGGGAAGAAACTGTTTAGAGTCATAGAGTGATACAGTGTGGAAACTGGCCCTTTATACCCCTTCTCGTCCTTACTCAGGTGAACTGTGTGGTGATGAGGGGTGTGAATGAGGATGAGCTGCTGGACTTTGTGGAGTTCACCGCCACAAAGCCTGTGGACGTGCGGTTCATCGAGTACATGCCGTTTGATGGTAGGTATGCGTCGAGCCGTGTATTGAAGGGGCCGATGAAACATAGAAACATAAAAAACAGGTGCAGGAGTAGGCCATTCAGCCCTACAGGCCAGCACCGCCATTCAATATGATCATGGCTGATCATCCAAAATCAGTACCCCATTCCTGCTTTCCCCCCATATCCCTTGATTCCGTTAGCTCCATGAGCTATATCTAACTCTCCCTTGAAAACATCCAGTGAATTGGCCTCCACTGCCTTCTGTGGCAGAGAATTCTACAGATTCACAACTCTCTGGGTGGAGAAAGTGCTTCCTCTTCTCAGTCCTACATGAACCTACCCCTTATTCTTAAACTGTGACCCCTGGTGCTGGACTCCCCCTACAACAGGAACATTTTTCCTGCATCCAGCCTGCCCAATCCCTTAAGAATTGTATATTTTTCCATAAGATCTCCTCTCGTCCTTCTAAATTCCAGTGAATACATGCTCAGTCAACCCATTCTTTCATCATGTGTCAGTCCCGCCATCCATTCTCTCAGCATATGACAGTCCCGCCGCCTTCCCGGAAATTAACCTTGTAAACCTACGCTGCACTCCTTCAATAGCAAGAATGTCCTTCCTCAAATTAGGAGACTAAAACTGCACACAATACTCCAGGTGTGGTCTCACCAGGGCCCTGTACAACTGGACGTTGGGACTAGGTCAACTCATCGACTTTTCACATTCCCCCTTCAGCTCCTCACCCCCCTCCACTGCCTTTATGAGCTGACGTTTCATCAGGCCTCATTTTGGATTATTGTGAGCAGTTTTGTGCTCCCATTGGTGTGTTACACTGGCGCAGCGGTAGAGTTTTAAAAAACGAACTCAGCGCTGTATAAACTGTGAGTACATTTTCGGCCGGAGTTTTCGTCGTCTTTGAATCTTATATTGGTTATGGCTGACCCAAATTACGACGATGTGACCCTGGATGATTTTCTGCGATGGAAAGTCGAAGCATTTGAAGCATTGTTTAGCGGACAGGGGGTTGGAAAAGGCGGGAAGAAAAGACGAGCTCGCTGCTCTTGCTTACGCTGCAAAATTGGAATGTCAAATATGGATTAAAATGATCCAATGTAATGGGAATCAGTAGAGACATGATTAGTCAAATGACTCGTGATGAAGTTTTGTACTACACAACTTTACTTACACACGTACATGCAGAACTCATTCAGAAGTTAACAAATATGCATACTGCCTAGTATTGGAAAAAGTTCACTTTAAAGATAGGCAAAGTACCAATTCTTAAGACCATACAAAGCTTTAATTTAACGTCTGACGGGTGTGGACCTAGAGACGCAGAGGCACCAGTTTTACATCTGAATACTCCAGCAGCACACACACAGAAATACCAGAAAACCAGGGTTAATATACCTACACACATAATACCAATTGCATGAGGTAATGTACCAGAAACCATCAGCCACCTCCAAATATGGAGTTGTTTTTCACTCCTTGCCAAAAGCCAGTCATCCCAATGGCACCCTCTGGCCCCATCTTATCTGATTAACCTGTTCAACTTACATTAAAAACTTGTAAGGGAGCTGTGAACTATTCAACTTGCGTAAAAAAAGCCTTGTCATGGTAATTTTGGCCAAATCCCATCAATTGGCTTTTTACATCAGGAAAGCTTAAATATGACAACAATCGATTTATAACTAACTCTTTCAGTATAGTAAGAGGTGAAAACCACGCAGATACTTTTCATGTTATCTGTTGATAGTTTTAGAAATCATACATTTCATTTTATTCTCTCCCCCCCCCCCCTCCAAATCAAAAATGGTTGTTATTTGTCGTCACAATCTCGCTCACTCACCGAAGCATAAAGCAATATAACCACAAAAATCATCGCAGTTTTGTACAAATGAACCATAAATACACCTGTTTAATCATTTTGAAAGCAGTATTTTCTTACCTCGAAGAAGCAAAACTGGATAATACGTATGAAACGCAGGCCCGTACACACACAATAGCTCAGCCGGACAGAATGTTTATCCCGAATGACCCTTGACCTGGGCATGCGCAGTTGTAACACCGAACTCTCTTGCTGTCTTTACAGGCCTGTTGTGCTGCAGCTAGTTAAGCCCGTGTCCCACTTTCCCAAGTTATTCACAAATTCTCCCGAGCTTGCCCCTTGATTCAAACTCGGAGAATTACGGTAATAGCCAGACGAAGGTACTCAGGGCTTTTTGTTTTACTCGTGGACATTTTACAACATGTTGAAAAAACGTCCCAACTTACCTGATGCCCCGAGTACCTACGGCTGGCATTACGAGCCGCTACGATATATCTACGGACTCGCTACGGACATTCTCCGAGTTTGAAACAAGGGGAAAATTCGGGAGAATTCGTGAGTAACTCGGGGAAAGTGGGACAGGGGCTTAAGGATATCATTGTTCCATTGTCAGTACACGTGCCACAAAACAGTCGTGACCCTCCGTGTGGCCTGTGTTCTCTCTGCAGGCAACAAGTGGAACTTCAAGAAGATGGTGAGCTACCAGGAGATGCTGAGTGTCATCAGGCAGAGGTGGCCTGAGCTGCAGAATTTGCCTTCGGAAGATTCCGGAACTGCTAAGGTGAGTTCCCCTCCCCCCCCCCCCCCCCACAGGTTTGTAGGTTAATTGGCCCGTCGTGCTCATGCCGGTTCATGGAACAATGGTAAGGGCGTCACGGTGGTGCAGCGGTAGAGTTGCTGCCTCACAGCCTCAGACACCCTGGGTTCCATCCTGACTACAGGCGCTGTCTGTATGGAGATGGCACATTCTCCCCGTGCCCTGCATGGGTTTCCGCTGGGTGCTCCGGTTTCCTCCCGCACTCTTCTTCTTTCGTGTGGCGTGCACAGCCTAAAGTTGTAGGACAACTTGTTCTATTTGATGTTCCATGTTTGCACGTCGAGTTGATTGCATTAGACGAAACAGGGCGGACCACGTGAAGGTTGCAATCTTCCACCCCCTCCCGCGCTCCAAAGACGAACAAGCTGTAAATTATCCCTAGTGTGTGCAGGATAGTGCTAGTGTACAGGGTGATCGCTGGTTTGTACGGGCTCGGCGGCCCATAGGGCCTGTTTCCACGCTGTATTTCTAAACTGAACTAAATTTCCATCGCTCAGTTTCGCTCTAACCTGTTCTCCCCCCCCATTCACGTCGATTCTACATTCCTCCTGCACAATTTTCGGCCACCATTTCAGCTTCAAACCTGGGAGTTTCGTTGGGATAGGAGCGTGCCAAGGAGTCATAAGGTCACAAGGGATAGGAGGAGAATTAGGCCATTGGGCCGATCAAGTCTACTCCGCCATTCAATCATGGCTGATCTATCTCTCCCTCCCAACCCCATTCTCCTGCCTTCTCCCCATAACCCCTGGCACCCGTACTAATCAAGTATCGATGGGAATGTGGGAAGAATTTTTAAATGGTAAAAGGGCCAATGTGCTGTTCTGGTCATTTGCTGGAAGGATGTAGCGGCTTTTCGAATGGGCACAGAATAGGAATGAGTGAATGAATACATTTATTATGTACACATACAAGGAATTTGCCTTGGTGCTCCGCCCGCAGGTAACACCACGACATACAGTAAACAATTAAAAATAAAACATGAAAAAACATTAATAATCAAACATTATAATTTAAACATGTGAATGAAATTTAAAAATACCAGGGCAAAAGGAGGCTAAAGACTTCTGGTTATTGAGTAGAGCTACTACTCATGGAAAAAAGCTGTTTTTATGTCTGGCTGTGGCAGCTTTGACAGTCCGGAGTCGCCTTCCAGAGGGAAGTGATTCAAAGAGTTTGTGGCCAGGGTGAGAGGGGTCAGAGATGATCTTGCCCGCTCGCTTCCTGGCCCTTGCAGTGTACAGTTCATCAATGGAGGGAAGGTTGCAGCCAACAATCTTCTCGGCTGATCGGACGATTCACTGCAGCCTCCGGGTGTCGTGCTTGGTGGCTGAGCCAAACCAGACCATGATGGACAAGGTGAGGACAGACTCTGCGATGGCAGTACATAGTTGGACCATCATTGCCAAAATGCTACCTGGATGAGCAGGTACTAGTTCTGAGGAGAGGCACACAAAGTGCTGGAGTAACCCAACAAATTACTCCAGCACTTTGTGTCTTTTTTGGTTTCGGCTTTAAAGCGGGGATTGATAGATTCCTGATCTCATTGAAACATATTGAATAATGAAAGGAGTGGATGTGGAGAAGATGTTTCCACTGGTGGGAGAGTCTAGGACCAGAGGGCACAGCCTCAGAATTAAAGGAGTGGAGATGAGGAGGAATTTCTTTAGTCAGAGAGTGGTGAATCTGTGGAATTAATTATCCACAGAAGATTGTGGAGGCTAAGTCAGTGGATATTTCTAAGGCAGAGATTGATAGGTTCTTGATTAGTACGGGTGTCAGGGGTTATGGGGAGAAAGCATGAGAATGGGGTTAGGAGGGAGAGATAGATCAGCCATGATTGAATGGTGGAGTAGACTCGATGGGCCGAATGGTATAATTGCCTAGTGCGCTGCTCTGTTGGCCTTGCTCTAAACGTCATTCCCTTTATCGTGTATCTGTACACTGATCGTGGCCAGTCACGGTGGCGCAGCGGTAGAGTTGCTGCCTTACAGCAAATGCAGTGCCAGAGACCCAGGTTCGATCCCGACTACGGGTGCTGTCTGTACGGAGTTTGTACGGTCTCCCCGTGACCTGCGTGGGTTTTCTCCGAGATTTTCGGTTTCCCTTCACATTCCAAAGACGCACAGGTTTGTAGGTTACTTGGCTTGGTAAATGTATAAATTGTCCCTAGTGGGTGTAGGATAGTGTTAATGTGCGGGGATCGCTGGTTGGCACGGACCCGGTGGGCCGAAGGGCCTGTTTCCGCGCTGTATCTCTAAACTGAACTGTGGACGGCTTGTGTAATCATGTATGCTGACTGGTTCGCACGCAACAAAAGCAACCTCGGTACACGTGACAATAAACTGTTCTGAACTAAACTAAACGAACCGAAACGTCTCCCGTTCTTTCTCTCGGGAGATGCTGTCTGTCCCGCCGAGTTACCCCGGTATTTTGTGTCTATCTTCGGCGTAAGCCAGCATCTGCATTTCCTTCCCACACATGAAACTAATTCTGCTCCTGTGTCTCCTGGCCTTCCCGCAGGCCTACAAAGTTCCAGGTTTCCGGGGCCAGATCGGGTTCATCACCTCCATGTCGGAACATTTCTGCGGCTCGTGCAACCGTTTGCGACTCACCGCGGACGGCAACTTGAAGGTAAGAGGCAGGCCAAAGGTCTCGTGGTTCTTGCGGGCGGGGAGGAGGGGGGGGGGGGGGGGGTGTGACCGTTCGGAATCGTTTCCCTCGAGCCCCAAACCATCCCCATCTCAGTTGCTCGAGGCCTGGGCTCTTGAGTGTGTTCAGTTTAGAGATGCAGCACGGAAACAGGGACACCAACGCCAGATAACCCACAAACCCGTAATGACAGCCGTAGGTACTCGGGGCATCAGGTAAGTCGGGCCGTTTTTTCAACATGTTGAAAAATGTCCACGAGTAAAAAATAAAAAGCCCCGAGTACTTTTGTCTGGCTATTACCGCAATTCTCTTAGTTTGAATCAAGGGGCAAGCTCGGGAGAATTTGGAGTATGGGAGGAAACCGGAGCACCTGGAGAAAACCCACGCAGGTCACGGGGAGAACGTACAAACTCCACACAGTCAGCACCTGTAAGTCTGGATCTTTGGTTTCCTCCCACACTCCAATGACGTACAGGTTTGTAAGTTAATTGGCTTGGAATGAATGTAAACTGTCCCTAGTGTGTGTAGGATAGTGTTAGTGTGCGAGGATCGCTGGTCGGTGCGGACCCAGTGGTCTTGGTTCCGTGCTATATCTCTAAACCAGACTGAACTCAACTAGTTTAAGAGATACAGCTGGAAACAGGCCCTTCGTCCCATCGAGCCCACACTGACCATCGATCACCCGTTCACACTAGTTCTATGTTATCCCGCTGTCTCATCCACTCCCTACACACAAGGGACAATTTACAGATGGCCGATTAACCAACAAACCTGCACATCTTTGGGATGTGGGAGGAAACCGGAGCGCCTGGCGGAGGAAACCCACACGGGTCACAGGGAGAACGTACAAACTCCACACTCACCCACAGACAGCACCAACATGGTCAGGGGGAGAACGTGCAAACTCCGTCCAGGCAGCACCCGCAGTCAGGATCAAACCCGTGTCTCTGGAGCTGTGAGGCAGCAACTCTACCGCTGCGCCACCATGCTGTTTGAAATGTTTACTTAAACATAAAACAGCACAGCAGAAGAACAGGCCGCTCAGCCCACAGTGCCTGTGCCGAACATGATGCCATGCTAACTAATCTCCCCTGCCTGCTCCACATCCATATCCCTCCATTCCCTGCAGATCCACGTTTAAATTTGGGACTATTATGGTCACGTACGCCGAGGTACAGTGAACAGCTTTGTTGTGCGCGCTATCCAAACAGATCTGATAATACTAGACATTAATACAATCAAGTCAAACTCCAGTACAATAGGTTGAGCAAAGGGGAAGATACAGAGTACAGAATATAGTTCTCAGCATTGTAGCGCACCAGTTCCACAGACAAAGTCCAATGTCCGCAATGGGGTGGAGGTGAATCGGACAGTACCCTAGCTTATGGAAGGACCGTTCAGAGGGGAAGAAGCTGTTCCTGAGTCTGGTGGTGCGCGCTTTCAAGCTTCTGTACCTTCTGCCGGACGGGAGCGGGGAGAAGAAGGAATGACCGGGGTGGGTCGTGGACAAGTCTTTGATTGTGTCGGCTGCTTTCCCGAGGCAGCGTGAAGTGTAGACGGAGTGGATGGTGGGGAGTCTGGTCTGTGGGACGGACTGGGCTACATGCACAACTTGTGGCCTTCGGCTGAATCGGACCTTGTGGATGACGAAAGCCACAGGGAGAAGGCAGGAGAATGGGGTTAGGAGGGAGAGATAGATCAGCCATGTTTGAATGGCGGAATGGACTTGACGGGCCGAATGGCCTAATTCTGCTCTGCTGTCCTTTTGATGGAAAACCTGTTAATATGGTGTCACCGGCTCTCCACGGTAGCTCGGTCCAGGCGGCAGTAATGAACCTGTTGTTTGTGCTTTGCCGCGCAGGTCTGCCTCTTCGGGAATACCGAGGTGTCACTGCGGGACGTGATGCGTTCGGGAGCCACGGAGGAGGAGCTCCTGGAGATCGTGGGGGCGGCGGTGGGCAGGAAGAAGAAGCAACACGCAGGTAAGCTTGCTGCATGCGTCGGTGAGGGGCAGATATCCCCCCACCCCCGCCTTCAAATTTCACTCCTCTCTCCCCATCCAACACCCTTACCTCTCCTTTTCATATCTGGCCTTTGTCCGCCCATAACCTGCCCTCACCTGTATCCACCTAGCACTTAATAATGTACTGAAAATGAACTGCAGATGCCGGTTTACACCAAAGATAGACACAAAGTGCTGGAGTAACTCAGCAGGTCAGGCACCATCCCTGGAGAGAAGGAATAGACAATAGGTGCAGGAGTAGGCCATTTGGCCCTTCGAGCTAACACTGCCATTCAATGTGATCATGGCTGATCATCCCCAATCAGTACCCCGTCCCTGCCTTCCCCCCATATCCCCTGACTCCACTATCTTTAAGAGCCCTTTCTAGCTCTCCTTTGAAAGCATCCAGAGAACCGGCCTCCACCACCCTCTGAGGCAGAGAATTCCACAGACTCACCACTCTCTGTGAGAAAAAGTGTTTCCTCGTCTCCGTTCTAAATGGCTTACTCCTTATTCTTAAACTGCGGCCCCTGGTTCTGGACTCCCCCAACATCGGGAACATGTTTCCTGCCTCTAGCGTGTCCATACCCTTAACAATCTTATATTTCAATGAGAAACCTCTCATCTTTCTAAACTCCAGAGTGTACAAGCCCAGCCGCTCCATTCTCTCAGCATATGACAGTCCCGCCATCCTGGGAATTAACCTGGTGAACCTACGCTGCACTCCCTCAATAGCAAGAATGTCTTTCCTCAAATTAGGGGACCAAAACTGCACACAATACTCCAGGTGTGGTCTCACGAGGGCCCTGTACAACTGCAGAAGGACCTCTTTGCTCCTGTACTCGATTTCTCTTGTTATAAAGGTGACATTTCTGGTCAGGAAACCTTCCTTGGAAGTCCAAAGATGTCTGTAGAAGGGTCCTGAGCCAAAACGCCAGGTATCCAGAGATGCTGCCTGACCTGCTGAGTTGTTCCTGCACCATGTGTCAATCTCCACCGATCATTTTCTGGGCTTTGTCCTGCCCCCGCCTCTCTTCTCCTTTCTACAATCCGGGGTGGCATGGTGGCGCAGAGGTCGAGTTGCCACCTCACAGCGCCAGAGTCCCGGGTTTGAACCTGACCTCGGGTGCTGTCTGTTCGGAGTTTGCATGTTCTCCCCGTGACCAAGTGGGTTTTCTCCGGATACTCCGGTTTCCTTCCACACTCCACAGACGCGCAGGTATGTAGGTTAATTGGCTTCTGTAAGTTGTCCCCAGGGTAGAACTAGTGTGAATGGGTGATCGCAGGTCGGTGTGGACTCGATGGGCCGAAGGGCCTGTTTCCACACTGTATCTCTAAGCTAAACTGGCCGCAGTTGGAGTACTGAACGTAATTCTGGTGACTACATTGCAGGAAGGACATGAATGTACTAAAGATTCAGGTACAGTTTCTTCCTCTCTGCTCTCAAACTACTGAACGCATCATCCTTTTATTCTGAGGCTGGTCCGAGACTCAACCCACTAGTGGAAACATCCTCTCCACATCCACTCTATCCAGGCCTTTCACTATTCTGTACGTTTCAATGAGGTCCCCCCCCCCTCAACCTTCTATACTGCCTGTCCCGCTGAGTTACTCCAGCATTTTGTGTCTAAACTCCAGCGAGTACAGGCCCAGTGCCGACAAATGCTCAGCATAGGTTAACCCACTTATTCCTGGAATCATTCTCGTAAACCTCCTCTGGACCCTCTCCAACGCCAGCACATCCTTCCTCGGAAAAGGGGTCCAAAACTGAAATCCGCTGGTCTGAAGAAGATGTGATTGAATTCGTAAAATGCTTCAAGCACTTTTAGTTTTGTTTAGAAACATAAAAACATAGAAATTAGGTGCAGGAGTAGGCCATTCGGCCCTTCGAGCCTGCACCGCCATTCAATATGATCATGGCTGATCATCCAACTCAGTATCCCGTACCTGCCTTCTCTCCATACCCTCTGATCCCCTTAGCCACAAGGGCCACATCTAACTCCCTCTTAAATATAGCCAATGAACTGGCCTTGACTACCCTCTGTGGCAGAGAGTTCCAGAGATTCACCACTCTCTGTGTGAAAAAGTTCTTCTCATCTCGGTTTTAAAGGATTTCCCCCTTATCCTTAAGCTGTGACCCCTTGTCCTGGACTTCCCCAACATCGGGAGCAATCTTCCTGCATCTAGCCTGTCCAACCCCTTAAGAATTTTGTAAGTTTCTATAAGATCCCCTCTCAATCTCCTAAATTCTAGAGAGTATAAACCAAGTCTATCCAGTCTTTCTTCATAAGACAGTCCTGACATCCCAGGAATCAGTCTGGTGAACCTTCTCTGCACTCCCTCTATGGCAATAATGTCAGCGCGGAAACAGACCCTTTGGCCCACCGGGTCTGCACCGACCAGCGATCCCTGCACACTAACACTCCTACACCCACTAGGGATTTACATTTGCACCAAGCCAATTAACCTACAAACCTGTACGTTTCTGGAGGGGAAACCGAAGATCTCAGAGAAAACCCACGCAGGTCACGGGGAGAACGTACAAACTCCGTACAGACAGCACCTGTAGGCGGGATGGAACCCGGGTCTCCAGCGCTGCATTCGCTGCAAGGCAGCAACTCTACCGCTGCGCCACTGTGACCGCCCTAGTAGAGTGTCTGGAGGAACACTTTGAAACGTCACCTATTCCTTTTCTCCGCAGATGCTGCCTACCCTGCTGAGTTACTCCAGCACTTTGTGTCTATCATCGATGTAAATCAGCATCTGCACTTCCTTCCTACACACTTTATTCTGCTCTAATACGAATCTGATATTTCATTGCAGGGATGTTCAACATATCACAGATGAAGAACCGTCCGATGATTCTGATCGGTGGGTGATGGAGCGCTACGTCCCATTGGTATTTCAATTTTGTTTCACACTTATAGAATCATAGAGTGATTCAGCGTGGAAACAGGCCCTTCGGCCCAACTTACCCACACCGGCCAACAATGTCCCATCTACACTCGTCCCACCTGCCTGCATTTGCCCCATATCCCTCCAAACCTGTCCTATCCATGTACCTGTCTAACTGCTCATTAAACATTGGGATAGTCCTAGCCTCAACTACCTCCTCTGGCAGCTTGTTCCATACACCCACCACCCTTTGTGTGAAAAAGTTACCCATCAGATTCCTATTAAGTCTTTTCCTCTCCACCTTAAACCCATGTCCTCGATTTCCCTACTCTGGGCAAGAGATTCTGTGCATCTACCTGATCTATTCCTCTTATGACAGGAGCATCCACAGCTCTTAAGAGACTGTCACACAACCCTACCTGATCCTGCCGACTATTTTTAGTTTTTTTTCCGGGATTTCTTTCAACCTCTGATTAAAGAAATTTCCCCTCATCCCCTTCCGAAAGGAATGTCCTTTTATTCTGCGGCTACGACCTCTGGTCCTAGACTCTCCCACTAGTGATTGATAAAATCATGAGAGGAATAGCTCGGGTAGACACATGCCCGGAGTCGGGGGATCGAGAACCAGAGGAAACGGGTTTAGGGTGAGGGGGAAAGATTTAATGGGAACTTGAGGGGTAACTTTTTCACTCAAAGGGTGGTGGATGTACGGAACGAATGCACAGGATCTAAAACCCAGAGCAAGAGAATCAATAGACAATAGGTGCAGGAGTAGGCCCTTCGAGCCAGCACCGCCATTCATTGTGATCATGGCTGATCATCCATAATCAGTACCCCGTTCCTACCTTCTCCCCATATCCCCTGACTCTGCTATTTTTAAGAGCTCTATCTAACACTCTCTTGAAAGCATCCAGAGAACTGGCCTCCACTGCCTTCTGAGGCAGAGAATTCCACAGATTCACAACTCTCTGTGTGAAAAAGGTTTTCCTTGTCTCTGTTCTAAATGGCCTACCCCTTATTCTTAAACTGTGTCCCCTGGTTCTGGACTCCCCCAACATCGGGAACATCAAAATCAAGAGGTGTATAAAACATAAAATCATGAGGTATATACAGGGTCTGAGAATCACGATGTATAAAATCATGAGATGAATCTTTTACTCAGAGTTGGAGGATTCAAGAATCTGAGGGCAGAGGTTTAAGGTGAGAGGGGCAAGATTGAATAGGAAACTGAGGGGCAACATTTTCACTCAGTGGGTGGTAAGGAGATGGAACGAGCTGCCAGAAGAGTTACTTAAGGCGGGTACTATCACAACTGTGGCGGCACGGTGGCGCAGCGGTAGAGTTGCTGCCTCACAGCGCCGTAGACCCGGGTTCCATCCTGACTACGGGTGCTGCCTGTACGGAGTTTGCACGATAGTGTTAATGTGCGGGGATCGCTGGTCAGTACGGACTCGGTGGGCCGAAGGGCCTGTTTCCGCGCTGTATCTCTAAACTAAATCAACATTTAATAGCATCTTGGCCAGGTACATGGATAGGAAAGGTTTAGAAGGATATGGGCCAAACACGGGCAGGTGGGAAGAGCTTAGATGAAGCCTGGGCTGTTTAAGTGGTTTATTATGGCCACGTGTTTCGACAAGCCGTGAAAACCTTGGCTTACTTGTTATCAAGTCATACACAAGTTTAGTTTAGAGATACAGCGCGGAACAGGCCCTTCGGCCCACCGGGTCCGCGCCGACCAGCGATCCCCGCGCAGTAACACCATCCTACAACCACTAGGGACAATTTTACATTTAGACCGAGCCAATTAACCTTCAAACCTGTACATCTTTGGAGTATGGGAGGAAACCGAAGATCTCGGCGAAAACCCACGCAGGTCACGGGGAGAACGTACAAACTCTTTACAGACAGCACCCGTAGTCGGGATCGAACCCTGGTCTTCGGCGCTGCATTCGCTGTAAGGCAGCAACTCTACCACTGTGCCACCATGGCCGCAGCGGTACAACTTGGCTCTGAACACGTGACGTTTCGGGTTGAGAACCTTCTTCAGACTTATTCCAGTGGGGGGGGAGGGGGGGGGGGGGAGAAAGCTGGAAGAGGTCATAAGTAATAGGAGTAGAATTAAGCCACTCGGCCCATCAAGTCTACTCAGCCACTCAATCATGGCTGATCTACCTCTCCCTCCTAACCCCCTTCTCCTGCCTTCTCCCCATAAAGTGAGCAGTGGGGGCAGGACAATGCCCGGCGATGTGGATGGTGGATGGAGCATCTTGGTCAGCATGGATGGGTTGGGCCGAAGGGCCTGTTTCCATGCTGGGTGACTCCATGATTATGACTCTTAATAGGTGGGCGTAGATGGGTGCGATTGACGGAAGGGACCGCAAGTGACCGTGAGGGTTTCCCCGCACATTTGAACACCGGCGAGACCAAGCGCAAACTTGGCGATCGTTTCGCTGGACACCTCTGCTCAGTCCGCCTACACCAACCTGATCTACCAGTTGTTCAATGCTTTAACTCCCCCTCCCATCCCCACGCTGGCCTTTCTGTCCTGGGCCTCCTCCATTGTCAGAGTGAGGCCTAGCGCAAATTGGAGGAACAGCACCTCGTATTTTGGGCAGTGGTCTGGAGGTTAATCGGCCTCTGCGAATTGCCCCTCGAATGCAGGCAGTGGGTCGGAAAGTGGGATATCACAGAACTAGTGTGGTCGAGGGTCAGCACTGACTTGGTGGGCTGAAGGGCCTGTTTCCACGCTGTATCTCTGAACTAAAACTAAACAATGGTTGTGTGCTTTCTGTGGTAGAGGTCTGCATCGTGCTTCCCATTGTCTGACTGTCCTTTTCCTTTCCACCACCAGAGGGAGAGGTTGCTGCATCCGCCGTGAAGCCGACTGTTCCTGTTCCCGAGGGAAGAGTTTTCCGGAAGGCAGTGCTCCCGGGACGGGTTGTGCCGCTACCTCTGGGCGGTGTGGAGGGGTGGGCGGCGGGCCGGGGGGTCCGGGCCTACGTCGTCGCCCCCGGCAACGGGGGTCGGGCCGAGGACTCTGCCAAGCAAGGCCCGGCAGAGCCCGAGGGCCTGACGCACTTGGACGGGCGAGGGATGGCAGTCATGGTGGACGTGGGCGGGAAGCCGGACTCCCTGCGCACGGCGGTCGCCCGGGCGACGGTGCGGCTGGGCGAGAGGGCCTTCGGCCTACTGCGTGAGGGGGCGCTGAAGAAAGGGGACGCGCTGTGCACCGCCCGGCTGGCTGGCATCTCGGCTGCCAAGATGACCCCTCACCTGATCCCCCTCTGCCACCCCGTGCCCCTCCATCGGGTGGACGTGTGCCTGGACCTCGACCCGGCCCGCCTGGCGGTGGTGGTCACGGCAACCTGCGCCGCCCATGGCAAGACGGGGGTGGAGATGGAGGCCCTGGTGGCCACCAGCATGGCTGCCCTCACCCTCTACGACATGTGCAAGGCTGTCAGCCACGACATCGTGCTGGAGGACATCAGGCTGGTGAGCAAGACCGGCGGGCAGCGAGGAGACTTCCATCGCCCGGGCAAGGACCCGTCCAACACACCTTAACCCTCCCCCTTCTTCAGGCCTCCTCTCCACTAGCGCCCATTGCTTCATCATTAGGGTCACTCAGCACTCAAATAGGCCCTTCAGCCCGACTCACCCACGCCAACCAACATGCCCCATCTACGCTAGTACCATTGAGTCATTGAGTCACAGCAGGGAAACAGGCCCTTCGGCCCAACTCATCCACGCCAACCAACATGCCCCATCTACGCTAGTACCATTGAAAGTCATTGAGTCACAGCAGGGAAACAGGCCCTTCGGCCCAACTCATCCAAGATACCCCATCTAAGCTCGTCCCATTAATTGTCATAAAATTATCTCGCCCGGAAACCGGCCCTTCGGCCCAACTCGCCCATTCCAGCCAAGATACCCCATCTAAGCTCGTCCCATTAATAGTCATAAAACCATCTAGCACGGAAACAGGCCCTTCGGCCCAACTCGCCCATTCGAACCAAGTCATCCCATCTAATTAGTTCCATTAAGAGTCACAGTCATAGTCGCACAGTGTGAAAACAGGCCTTTCAGCCCAACATGTCCATGCTGACCAAGATGTCCCACCTTATCAGATTTGATTCAAAAGGCTCGACTATTAATCAAGAGATGTGTCAAAATCTCAGCTGTGATATTTAACCTCAGCTTATTTAGAGTCATACTGCATGGAAACAGGCCCTTCGGCCCAACGCCCACACCAACCAACGTGCCCCATCCACACTAGACCCACCTGCCTGCGTTTGGTCCAATCCCTCTAAACATGTCCTATCTATGTATCCTCTCCAAGTGTCCTTTATAAAAGCTCTTATAGTATCAGCCTCAACTACCTCCTCTGGCAGCTCGTTCCATACATCCACCTCACAACTTAACGTACATCTGGGGTGACGGAGGAACTGAAGGAAATTCACATTAGGCAGGAAATAGTGTTGGGCAGACTGATGGGACTGAAGGCTGATAAATCCCCAGGGTCTGATGGTCTGCATCCCAGGGTACTGAAGGAAATGGCTCTAGAAATCGTGGATGCATTGGATATGATTTTCCAATGTTCTATAGACTCAGGATCAGTTCCTGTGGATTGGAGGGTAGCTAATGTTATCCCACTTTTTAAGAAAGGCAGGAGAGAGAAAACGGGGAATTATAGACCAGTTAGCCTGACATCGGTGGTGGGGAAGATGCTGGAGTCAATCATAAAAGATGAAATAGCGGCACATTTGGATAGCAGTAACAGGATTGGTCCGAGTCGGCATGGATTTACGAAGGGGAAATCATGCTTGACTGATCATCTGGAATTTGTTGAGGATGTAACTAGGGAAATGGACAAGGGAGAGCCAGTGGATGTAGTGTACCTGGACTTTCAGAAAGCATTTGACAAGGTTCCACATAGGAGATTAGTGGGCAAAATTGGGGCACATGGTATTGGGGGTGAAGTGCTGACATGGGTAGAAAATAGGTTGGCAGACGGGAAACAAAGAGTAGGGATTAACGGGTCCCTTTCAGAATGGCAGGCAGTGACTAGTGGGGTATCGCAAGGCTCGGTGCTGGGACCGCAGCTATTTACAATATTACATCAATGATTTGCAGCTATTTACAATATACATCAATGATTTGTATGAAGGGATTCAAAGTAACATTAGCAAATTTGCAGATGACACAAAGCTGGGTGACTGAACTGTGAGGAGGATGCTATGAGAATGCAGGGTGGACAGGTTGGGGGAGTGGACAGATGCATGGCAGATGAAATTTAATGTGGATAAATGTGAGGTTATCCACTTTGGTGGCAAAAACAGTAAGGCTGATTAATACCTGAATGGCATCAAGTTGGGAAAAGGGGAAGTACAAGGGGATCTGGGGGTCCTTGTTCATCAGCCACTGAAAGTAAACATGCAGGTACAGCAGGCAGCGAAGAAAGTGAATGGCATGTTGGCCTTTATAACAAGAGGAGTTGAGTATAGGAGCAAAGAGGTCCTTCTGCAGTTGTACAGGGCCCTGGTGAGACCACATCTGGAGAATAGTGTGCAGTTTCGGTATCATAATTTGCTGTCTGGCCCGCTGAGTTACTTCAGCACTTTGTGTCTAACGAAAATTAGGTCAGGTTCAAATTTAGTTCACTTTAGTTTAGAGATACAGCACTGAAACAGACCCTTCGGCCCACCGGGACCACGCCGACCAGCGATCCCTGCACAATAATACCATCCTACACACACTAGGGACAATTTTTTTACATTTACCAACTTACAAACCTGCACGTCTTTGGAGTGTGGGAGGAAACCGAAGATCTCGGAGAAAACTCACGCAGGTCACGGGGAGAACGTACAAACTCCGTACAGACAGCGCCCGTAGTCAGGATTCGCTACAAGGCAGCAACTCTACCTCTGCACCACCGTGCCTGCCTTGTGTCTAGGGGGAATCAAGAGCCAGTGGACATAGGTTTACAGTGACAGGGTGAAGATTGAATGGGAACCGGGGGGGCAACTTTTTCCACACATAGGGTGGTGGGTGTATGGAACGAGCTGCCAGAGGAGGTAGTTGAGGCAGGGACTATAACAGCATTTTCAAGACATTTAGCCAGGCACATGGATAGGAACGGTTGAAAGGGAAACGGGCCAAATGAGCTTAGATGGGACTTCTAGGTCGGCATGGATGAGAGGGGCCGAAGGGCCTGTTTCCCTGCTGTATGACTGTTCTCCAGGAAGTCCTATTTGCAGTCACTTCCAATACATTGCTCACCGCCTTCGTTGCCGCAGTTACGCTGACGCAGAGACGCTGATTTGGAAGGGAAAATGTTTATCTTAATGGCATGTTGAACTTTGATGCGTAAGTGGCAAATTTATAACGCAGATCTTTATTTTGGCAGCAACATTAAAACATGCCTGTGGCTCTCGTATTCATTTGTCATTGTGTGTTTTTCTCATAGCTTTTAATTCCATGAAGTAATAATAATAATGGATGGGATTTATATAGCGCCTTTCTAATACTCAAGGCGCTTTACATCGCATTATTCATTCACTCCTCAGTCACACTCGGTGGTGGTAAGCAACTTCTGTAGCCACAGCTGCCCTGGGGCAGACTGATGGAAGCGTGGCTGCCATTCTGCGCCTACGGCCCCTCCGACCACCACCAATCATTCACACACAGGCAAAGGTGGGTGAAGTGTCTTGCCCAAGGACACAACGACAGTATGCACTCCAAGTAGCACTATATCCATCTGATGCAGGCAATGGCCTTTCACTAACCAGCAAGGCACGGTGGTGCAGCAGTAGAGTTACATAGAAATAGAAAATAGGTGCAGGACGAGGCCATTCGGCCCTTCGAGCCATCACCGCCATTCATTGTGATCATGGCTGATCGTCCCCAATCAATAACCCGTGCCTGCCTTCTCCCCATATCCCTTGATTCCACTAGCCCCTGGAGCTCTATCTAACTCTCTCTTAAATCCACCCAGTGATTTGGCTTCCTCAGCCCTCTGTGGCAGGGAATGCCACAAATTCACAACTCTCTGGTTCTGGACTCGCCCAACATTGGGAACATTTTTCCTGCATCTAGCTTGTCCAGTCCTTTTATAATGTTATATGTTTCTATAAGATCCCCTCATCCTTCTAAACTCCTGTGAATTCAAGCCTAGTCTTTTCAATCTTTCCTCAGTCCCGCCATCCCAGGGATCAATCTCGTGAACCTACGCTGCACTGTCTCAATCACAAGGATGTCCTTCCTCAAATTAGGAGGCCAAAACTATACGCAATACTCCAGATGTGGTCTCACCAGAGCCCTATACAACTGCAGAAGAACCTCTCTACTATACTGAAATCCTCTTGTTCTGAAGGCCAACATTCCATTAGCTTTCTTCACTGCCTGCTGTACCTGCACGCCAACTTTCAATGACCGGTGTACAAGGACACCCAGGTCTCGCTGTACCTCCCCCTTACCCCGTTGAGATAATAATCTGCCCCCTTGTTTTTGCCACCAAAGTGGATAACCTCACATTTATCTATATTGTACTGAATCTGCCACGCATCTGCCCACTCACTCAACTTGTCCAGGTCACCCTGCAACCTCCTAACATCCTCTTCACAGTTCACACTGCCACCCAGATTTGTGTCATCTGCAAACTTGCTAGTGTTGCTCCTAATTCCCTCTTCCAAATCATTAATATATATCGTAAACTTGCGGCCCCAACACCGAGCCTTGCGGCACTCCACTCGCCACTGCCTGCCATTCTGAAAAGGATGCATTCACTCCTACTCTTTGCTTCCTGCCTGCCAACCAATTATCTATCCATGTCAACACCCAACCCCCAAAACCATGTGCTCTAATTTTAGTCACCAGTCTCCCGTGCGGGACCTTATCAAAGGCTTTATGGAAGTCTAGATACACTACATCCATTGGCTCCCCTTCATCCATTTTACTTGTCACATCCTCAAAAAATTACAGAAGATTAGTCAAGCATGATTTCCCTTTCATAAATCCATGCTGGCTTGGTCTAATCCTTTTACTGTTATCCAAATGCCCCATTATTACCTCTTTACCACCACCGGTCAGGCTAACTGGTCTGTAATTCCCCGTTTTCTCTCGCGACTTTCTTGAAAAGTGGAATAACATTAGCTATCCTCCAATCCACAGGAACTGATCCTGAATCTATTGAACATTGAAAAATGATCACCAATGCGTCCACTATTTCTAGAGCCACCTCCCTGAGGACCCTGGGATGCAGACCGTCAGGCCCAGGGGATTTATCATCCTTCAGTCCCATTAGCCGACCCAATACTATTTCTCGCCTAATGAAAATTTCTTTCAGTTCCCCCTTAGATCCTCTGTCCTCCAGTACTTTTGGGAGGTTGTTTGTGTCTTCCTTAGTGAAGACAGATCAGAAGTACCTGTTCAACTCTTCTGCCATTTCCTTGTTCCCCATAATAATTTCACCCCTGTCTGCCTTCAAAGGACCCACATTTGACTTTGCTACTCTTTTTCCCTGAACATGTCTAAAGAAGCCTTTACTGTCCTTTATATTCCTGGCCAGCTTCCCCTCGTACTTCATCTTTTCAGCCCGTATTGCCCGTTTTATTTTCTTCTGTTGGCCTATGAAAGTTTCCCAATCCTCTGGCTTCCGGCGACTCTTTGCTGTGTTATACATCTTTTCTTTTAGTTTAATTCTATCCCTAACTTCTTTTGTCAGCCACGGTTGCCTCCTACTCCCATATAACCATATAACCATATAACAATTACAGCACGGAAACAGGCCATCTCGACCCTTCTAGTCCGTGCCGAACACATAATCTCCCCTAGTCCCATATACCTGCGCTCAGACCATAACCCTCCATTCCTTTCCCATCCATATAACTATCCAATTTATTTTTAAATGATAAAAACGAACCTGCCTCCACCACCTTCACTGGAAGCTCATTCCACGCAGCTACCACTCTCTGAGTAAAGAAGTTCCCCCTCATGTTACCCCTAAACTTCAGTCCCTTAATTCTCAAGTCATGTCCCCTTGTTTGAATCTTCCCTACTCTCAGTGGGAAAAGCTTTTCCACGTCAACTCTGTCTATCCCTCTCATCATTTTAAAAACCTCTATCAAGTCCCCCCTTAACCTTCTGCGCTCCAAAGAATAAAGCCCTAACTTGTTCAACCTTTCTCTGTAACTTAGTTGCTGAAACCCAGGCAACATTCTAGTAAATCTCCTCTGTACTCTCTCTATTTTGTTGACATCCTTCCTATAATTAGGCGACCAAAATTGTACACCATACTCCAGAATTGGCCTCACCAATGCCTTGTACAATTTTAACATTACATCCCAACTTCTATACTCAATGCTCTGATTTATAAAGGCCAGCACACCAAAAGCTTTCTTTACCACCCTATCTACATGAGATTCCACTTTCAGGGAACTGTGCACAGTTATTCCCAGATCCCTCTGTTCACCTACATTCTTCAATTCCCTACCATTTACCATGTACGTCCTATTTTGATTTGTCCTGCCAAGATGTAGCACCTCACACTTATCAGCATTAAACTCCATCTGCCATCTTTCAGCCCACTCTTCCAACTGGCATAAATCTCTCTGTAGACTTTGAAACTCTACTTCATTACCCGCAACCCCACCTATCTTAGTATCATCTGCATACTTACTAATCCAATTTACCACACCATCGTCCAGATCATTGATGTACATGACAAACAACAGTGGACCCAACACAGATCCCTGTGGCACCCTTAGAATCCTTACTCCCCTTAGAATCTTTCTTCCTTTTTGGAATGAAATGATCCTGCGTCTTCCAGATTATGCCCAGAAACACCTGCCATTGCTGTTCCACCGTCATTCCTGCTAGGATCCCTTTCCAGTCTACTTTGACCAGCTCCTCTCTCATGCCTTCATAATCCCCTTTGTTCAGCTACATCGCTGACACTTCCGATTTAACCTTCTCCTTCTCAAGTTGGTGCCTTAGAGTGCTTGCAGTGCCGGAGACCCTGGTTCCATCGCAACTACGTGTACCATCTGTATGAGGTTTGCACGTTCTCCCCATGACCTGTGCAGGGTTTCTCCGAGATCTTTTGATCCTCTCACCTTGTAGGTTAATTGGCTTGGTGTATGTGTCAATGGTCCCTAGTGTGTGTAGGATAGTGTTAGTGTGCAGGGATCGCTGGTCGGTGCGGACTCGGTGGGCTGAAGGGCCTGTTTCCACGCTGTATCTCTAAATGAAACTAGATGCAAGGAACTGCAGATGCTGGAATCTTGCATAGACCACAAAGTGCTGGAGTAATTCATCGGCTCAGGGCAGCATCTCCGGAGAACTTGGATAAGCGCAGAAGGAACTGCAGATGCTGGTTGACACGAAATGCTGGCGGGACAGGCAGAATCTCTGGAGAGAAGGAATGGGAGACATTTTGGGTTGAGACCCTTCTTTAGACTGATTGTAGTAGGAGTGAAGAAAGCTGGAATGGAGGCAAAACTGAACACAATACTCCAGGTGGGACAAAGCCTGGTGAGTGATAGGTGGATATAGGTGAGGGGAGGGGGGAGGGTGTTGGGCAGATGGGTGGACAAAGGCTGGAGATGAAAAAAAACAACAAAATGGTGTTGGATAAGGAGAGAAGAGTCGAGAGTGTTTTATTGTCATGTGTCCCAGATAGAACAATGAAATTCTTACTTGCTGCAGCACAACCGAATATGTAAGCATAACAAATAATATAACAAATACTCAGAAATAAAAGAACAAACAATGACAGTGCAATAATAATAGTCTATTGTAGTTCAGAGCTTATTTGATGTAGTGTTTAATAGCCTGATGGCTGTGGGGAAGTAGCTGTTCCTGAACCTGGACATCACAGTTTTCAGGCTCCTGTAGCTTCTTCCTGATGGCAATGGTGAAATGAGTATGGCCAGGATGGTGAGGGTCTCTGATGATGTTGGCTGCCGTTTTGAGGCAGCGACTGCGATAGATCCATTCAATGGTGGGGAGGTCAGAGCCGGTGATGGACCGGGCGGGGGTCACAACTTTTTGCAGTCTTTTCCGCTCCTGGACGTTCAAGTTGCCGAACCAAGCAACGATGCAACCTGTCAGTATGCTCTTTACTGTGCACCTGTAGAAGTTCGAGAGAGTCCTCTTTGACATGCCGAATCTCCGTAACCTTCTCAGGAAGTAGTGGCGCTGATGTGGGGATTATAGATGAAAGGGAACAGGAAAAGTTGGTTAACTATCTAAAATTGGAGAATAACATTTTCATACCGCTGGGGTGGAAGCTGCCCAAGCAGAATATGAGGTGCTGTTCCTCCCATTTGGGCCTCACTCTGGCAATGGAGGAGGCCCAGGACAGAAAGGTCAGTGTGGGAATGGGAGGGGGAGTTAAAATATCAGGAGCACAAAATGCAGCAGATGCATAGTGCTACACGTAAACACAAGCAAGTCAAACTCAAGTACAACAGGTAGAGCAAAGGGGAAGATACAGAGTGCAGAATATAGTTCTCAGCATTGTAGCGCACCAGTTCCACAGACAAAGTCCTAATGTCCTCAATGGGTCAGAGGTGAATCGGACGTTTAGCTTTTTAATACTTTCAGAGAAACATCGTGGAAATAGGCCCTTCGGCCCACCGAGTCTATGCTGACCAGTGATCAACCGTACACACTATTTCTGTGTTATCCCACTTTATCATCCGCTCCCCACACCCCTGTACGTTAGTACTATCCTACACACACTAGGGGCAATTTACAATTTACAGAAGCCAATTAACCTACAAACCTGCAGGTCTTTGGATTGTGGGAGGAAACCGGAGCTTCCCGGAGGAAAAACCCACAGCCACATCTTCCCATCTCCGCCCCTTTGTGCTTTCCGCAGAGACCGTTCCCGCCGCAACTCCCTGGTCAACTCGTCCCTTCCCAACCAAACCACCCCCTCCCCAGGTACTTTCCCCTGCAACCGCAGGAGATGCAACACCTGTCCCTTTACCTCCATCCTCTACTCCATCCAAGGACCCAAACAGTCTTTCCAGATGAGGCAGAGGTTCACTTGCACCTCCTCCAACCTCATCTACTGTATCCGCTGTTCCAAGCGTCAACCTCTCTACAACGGCGAGACCAAGTGTAGGCTCGGCGAACATTTCGCTGAACACCGTCTTAACCTACCTGATCTCCCGGTTGCTCAGCACTTCAACTCCCCCTTCCATTCCCAATCAGACCTTTCTGTCCTGGGCCTCCTCCATTGTCAGAGTGAGGAGGCCCAGTGAAAATTGGAGGAACAGCACCTCATATTTCGCGTGGGCAGTTTACACCCCAGCGGTATGAACATTGACTTCTCTAACTTCAAATAGCCCTTGCTTTCTTTCTCCTCCCCCTTCCCAGTTCTCCCACCAGTCTGACTGTCTCCGACTACATTCTATCTCTGTCCCGCCCACTCCCCCTAACTTCAGTCTGAAGAAGGGTCTCGACCCGAAACTTCGTCCATTCCTTCTCTCCAGAGATGCTGTCTGTCCCGCTGAGTTACTCCAGCATTTTGTGTCTTTTTTTCCCCTTCTTTTGATGTTTTAATCACTTCCCTGCACTAAAATGGTTGGGAATAGGACAACAAAGCTGTAGCCTTGAATCTCAATCTTACTATCCCTTCACACGCAGGAACACAGAGTTTTGTTGATCCATTTTGTGATGAATAAAATAATCATTTAAAAAAATATAAATTATAAAATATAAGCAGATCCCGATATATTTAAAAAAATCATGGATTTTGAAAGTTAAATACAGTTTGGAATGTGAATCCTGTTCTGTGCCACATAACAAATTTTAGTAATTGTATTGGGGTCAACATGATCGAGTGGCCACTGGACGTTCACACTAGTTCTACATTAACTAGGGCTGCCAACTTTCTCACTCCCAAATAAGGGACAAAAGGTCAAAATACAGGACAAATTCCCGACGGCAATTCGTTGACCGACTCGGCCGTGTCTGGGTGAATGATGAGTTGGCCCGGGTGCTGGACTACACACAAAGCCCAGCCGGCGGGCCAGCTGAGGAGTTTTGGCCCGGGCCACGCGACATCGCGCGCAAAGTCCGGCGCCCCATCCAACTCATGAACCGATGATCGCCCATGAGAAGGAGGGGTGGTGGTGGTGGTGTCGGCGGTAAGCGAAGGTCCGAAGGTCGGACAGCTGGCCGGGCTGCCGACCAACGGGGCCACGGGCGAGGCGCTGCTGCTGCTGCTGCACTCCATGGGCTGCACTACGTCGGGACGGGTGAGGCGGGGCCGGATGCGGCGCTCCGACCCGACAGTCCCCTCGACCCGAGTAGTAGCGGTCAAATACGGGACAAGGGCGGTCCCGTACGGGACAAACCAATATATGGGATGACCCAGCTAATACGGGACAGTTGGCAATCCTAACGTTATCCCACATTCACAACCGCTCCTCACGCACTAGGGACAATTTACAGAGAGCCAGTTCACGTACAAACCCACACGTCCTTGGGACGCGGAAGGAAACCGGAGATTTTCTGATCTTTGGGTACCTGGTGCGGAAGGGGAGGGGAGAGTGGGTCAGTCGTAGGTTGGCATTGCACTGGGCCTGGCCAAGCTGGACATTCATGGGTCATGGCAGTGGGCAGACAAGAACTCCACCTAGGCTGACTGACTGGGCTTATATTCACTGGAATTTAGAAGGATGAGAGGGCATCTAATAGAAACGTAAAATTCTTAAGGGATTGGACAGGCTAGATGCAGGAATAATGGTCCTCGATGTTAGGGGTCCAGAACCAGGGGGTCACAGTTTGAGAATAAGAGGCAGGCCATTTAGGACTGAGTTGAGCAGTTTCCAAGTCTGCTGGGGGCCGCAGCAGCTTCAGTGTTTCTAAGATAGGAACAATACATTTTCGCTTTGATACTTGTCTCAGGCACAGTGGCACAGCGGGTAGAGCCACTGCCTCACAGCGCCAGAGACCCGGGTTCGATCCTGACCTCGGGTGCTGTCCGTGTCTGCGTGTGTGTCCGTGTCTGCGTGTGTGTGTGTGCAGTTTGCACGTTCTCCCCATGACCTGCGTGGGTTTCCTCCGCGTGCTCCGGTTTCCTCCCACATCCCAAAGACGTGCAGGTTTGTAGATTAATCGGCCCTCTGTAAAATTGGCCCACTAGTGTGTAGGTAGTGGATGGGAAAGTGGGATAACATAGAAATAGTGTGAACGGGTGATCGATGGTTGGCATGGACTCGGTGGGCTGAAGGGCCTGTTTCCATGCTGTATCTCTAGACTAAACCTATATGTTTATTTATAAAGTTTTGGTTTGAAGTCTCCATGGAATAGCTAATCACTTGTCAATTTGTACCGGTAAATAAGCTAACTTTTGATTTTAAAAAAAGTGTTATCTAATTGGAGAGGCTGAAATGCAGTCTCGGCCTAGTCACGGTAGATTCCTGTTAGTCAATATCACCAACAACTTCTCCTGGACCACCCATATTGAAGCAACGACCAAGAGAGCAAACCAACACCTCTGCTTCCTTAGAAGGCTTATGAAGTTCGGCATGTCCCCAACTACTCTCACCAACTTCTACAGATGCGCCACAGAAAGCATTTTATCGGGATGCATCACAGCATGGTTTGGGAACAGCTCCATCCAAGGCCACAAAAAATTGCAGAGAATTGTGGACGCAGCCCAGACCATCACACAAACCAACCTCCCTTCCATTGACTCCATCTACACCTCACGCTGCCTCGGCAAGGCCAGCAGCATCATCATGGACGAGTCGCACCCTGGCCATTCCCTCTTCTCCCCTCTCCCATCGGGCAAAAGGTACAGAAGTGTGAAAACGCACACCTCCAGATTCAGGGACAGTTTCTTCCCAGCTGTTATCAGGCAACTGAATCATCCTACCATAACCAGAGAGCAGTACTGAACTACTATCTACCTCATTGGTGACCATCGGACTATCCTGGATTGGACTTTGCTGGCTTTATCTTGTACTAAACGTTATTCCCTTATCATGTATCTGTACACTGTGAATGGCTCGAGTGTAATCATGTATTGTCTTTCCGCTGACTGGTTAGCACGCAACAAAAAGTTTTCCACCGTACCTCGGTACACGTGACAATAAACTAAACTCAGATTATCAGAGGAAATGGCAAAGACTGGCGGACATAGCTTTATCATTTTATATTTTATTTTAACATTTAATATTTTAACAGGAGATGTGCGGACAAGTTTTAAAACATTTTTTAAAGGATTTGGGTGAAACGAGGCTGGAGGGCATTGCTTTACATTGAGAGGGGCAAAGTTGAAAGGAGATGTGAGGGCAAGTTTTTTTTACTCGGTGGGTGGCAGGGGTGGTGGTGGGCAGATATGATTGTGGTGTTTAAAATATTTTTGGATAGGCACACGGATATGCAGGGAGCGGAGGGATATGGATCACCTGCAGGCAGGTAGGAGTTGGTCTTGGTATCACCTTGTGGGCTGAAGGGCCTGTTGTTCTATGTTCTAATCTCACTGCTTCCGGTTGCTCATTGCACATCCTCATACCACCAGCAGAGGGAGGCACAGACCAGCATACAGGCAGCAGCCATTGATCTTAGCTCCATTGTGTCACAGTCATAGAGTGATACAGTGTGGAAACTGGCCCTTCGACCCAACTTGCCCACACCGGCCAACAATGTCCCAACAAGTCCCACCTGCCCGCGTTTGGTCCATATCTCTCCAAACCTGTCCTATCCATGTACCTGTCTAACTGTTTCTTAAACGTTGGGATAGTCCCAGCCTCAACTACCTCCTCTGGCAGCTCGTTCCATACACCCACCACCCTTTGTGTGAAAAAGTTACCCCTCAGATTCCTATTAAATCTTTTCCCCTTCACCTTGAACCTATGGTCCACGATTCACCTACCCTGGGCAAGAGCGTACAGCATTGAAGCAGGCCCTTCAGCCCATCGAGTGCATGCTGACCAGTGATCAAGCAAACACGCCATTTCCACGTTCTCCCACTTTCTCATCCACTCCTACACACTAGGGGAAATTTACAGAGGGGCCGATTAACCTACAGACCCGCACAACTTTGGGGTGTGGGAAGAAACTGGAGAAAACCCACGCGGTCGTGGGGGAGAACGTACAAACTCCACACAGACAGCACCCGTAGTCAGGATGGCACCCGGGTCTCAGGCGCTGTGAGGAAGTAACTCTACCGCTGCGCCACCGTGCTGCCTCTGAATGATCGTTCAGTTATTATTGTCATGTATACTGAGACACAATGAAAATCATTGCTTGAGTCTGAAGAAAGGTCCTGACTCGAAATATCACCTATCACTGTTCTCCGGAGATGCTGCCTGAACTACTGAATTTCTCCAGCCCATTGTGTCTTTTAATTGGTAAACCAACATCTGCAGTTCCTTGTTCCATAGCCGTGAGCACTGGCTCGCCCCAAGGCTGTGTCCTAAGCCCCCTGCTGTTTAGTCTGCTTACACACGACTGTACTGCTAGACTCAACAACAACTTCATCAACAAGTTCGCTGATGACACAACAGTGGTGGGTCTCATCAGTGACAATGATGAGTCGGCGTACAGGATGGAGGTGGAGCTGCTCACAGGATGGTGCAAATCCCACAACCTCATTCTCAACGTGGGAAAAACGAAGGAGATGGTGGTTGACATCAGGAGGGCGGGAAAACAACATCATACACCTCTGCACATCGATGGAGCTGATGTGGAAAGGTCAGCAGGGTGAAGTTCCTAGGACTCCACCTGTCAGATGACCTGACGCCCACGACCAACACCTCAGCACTGGTCAAGAGAGCCCAGCAGCGACTACACCCTCTCCGAAGACTACGGAAAGCAGGTCTCCCCACTACACATCTACGAACTTTTTATAGGGGGACAATCGAGAGCACATTAACCTACGGCATCACTTCCTGGTTCGGGAGCTGCAAGGCGTACGAACGGCACCAACTAGACAGGATTGTGAAGACCGCCAGCAGGATTATTGGTGCTCCACTCCCTTTCCTGCTGGACATATACAGGAAGAGATGTATCAGCAGTCATCTCCATCATCAAAGACCCCTACCACCCATCCCATCACATATTCTCCATCCTGCCATCTGGGAAGAGGTACAGGAGCATTAGCTGCAAAACCAGCAGGATGCTCCTCAGCTTCTTCCCGCAGGCTATAAGACTGATAAACGGACTTTGCCCCCTGCCAAAGTATCGCGCACCAACCACCAACCTGGACACACTGCAGCAGAGTCACTGTCATGCCGCTGCCGATCGGAACGCCTGTTGATGTTTAGTAGAGAGTAGAGTGTTTAATTTGTTCATGATATATGTATTTTTATTTCTATTTATTTTTTACTGCACACTGAATAGGACACTGGTTAGCAATGTTTTTTTTGTTTCCTCTGGGTATGTGAGTACTCAGGAAAATGACAATAAAGATATACTATACTACATAGAAGGAACTGCAGATGCTGGAAAATCAAAGGTAGACAAAAGTGCTGGAGAAACTCAGCGGGTGCAGCAGCATCTATGGAGCGAAGGAAATAGGCAACGTTTCGGGCTGAAACATTGCCTATTTCCTTCGCTCCATAGATGCTGCTGCACCCGCCGAGTTTCTCCAGCACTTTTGTCTACCTTCTGTAGATCCTTGTGCCTCCATGTTTGCATGGTTTCCAGGCAAATAATATCATATATGTATGAGCACATCAACATAACGTCAGAATGTAAGAACCGTGGCCACTCCCTCTTCTCCCCTCTCCCATCGGGCAAGAGGTATAGAAGTGTGAAAACGCACACCTCCAGATTCAGGGACAGTTTCTTCCCAGCTGTTATCAGGCAACTGAATCATCCTACCACAACCAGGGAGCAGTGCTGAACTACTATCTACCTCATTGGTGACCCTCGGACTATCCTTGATCGGATTTTGCTGCTTTACCTTGCACTAAACGTTATTCCCTTGTCATGTATCTGTACACTGTAGAGAGCTCGATTGTAATCACGTGTTGTCTTTCCGCTGACTGGTTAGCACACAACAAAAGCTTTTCACTGTACCTCGGTACACGTGACAATAAATTGAACTGAGAAAGGGAACAAACTACAATGTTACAGCCACAACCAAAGTGCAGATTTTTGTTTAAAGTGCAAGAGCTGTAACAAGGTAGATTGGAGGATCGCGAACACATCTCCAGCATATGAGAGGTCCGTTCAAGAGCGGGGAAGAAACGGCTCCTGGTGCTTTCAATCTTCAGTTTCACCTGTCCAACGGGATGGAGAATGAGCAGGTTGTGACTGGCCCTTGATTATGTTTCCAGCAGATGGGTGCAGTACTTCATCTGCCCCACAGATGTACACAGATGTACAGGCAACCAGACTCACAAACAGACTTTCCCCATACACATATGGGCAAGCACACACACACACTCACGCACACACTTGCGTGGACACACTCACATGCACACAAACACTCACACACTCACTCGCATACAATATAATACAATACAATTCAATTTATTGTCATTTGGACCCCTTGAGGTCCAAACGAAATGTCGTTTCTGCAGCCATACATTACAAAACAAAACGACCCGAGACACAACACAGTTTACACAAACATCCATCACATCGCTGTGATGGAAGGCAAAAAAAACTTATCTCTCCACTGCACTCTCTCCCCCGATGTCAGAGTCAGAGTCAAAGTCAAAGCCCCCGGCTGGCGATGGCAATTGTCCCGCGGCCATTAAAGCCACGCCGGGTGATGCAAGGTCGCGCACCGGGTCTTGGTGTTAGAGCCCCCGGCGTGCGCTCGCAAAGTCCCGCGGCCATTCCAAGCCGCGCGGGGCGGTGCTGTAAGGCCCCGCTCCAGGTGCTCTTCAACCCCGCAACTCGGGCGGGAGAAGTCGCCGCTGCGGAAGCCCCGAAAAGCGGTCACCCAGCAGGGACCCGCGGGCTCCCGGTGCCGCCGTCCGCCAAACCCGCAGTTGCAGCCTCCGAAACTCCGGAGGTCGGGTGGCAGCAGCGCTCCACCACAGCTCCACCCGCTCCGGACTCGGCCAGCCCCGTGACGGTGAGTAGTCGGCAGCTCCGCAGCTGGAACCCCAGGTCGTTCCTGTTGGAGGCCGCTCCACGTTGCAGCCCCAACGACAACGGAGACCCGACAAAGAAAAGGTCGGGTCTCCCGTGCAGGGGAAAGATTTTAAAGTTACCCCCACCCCCCCACACACATACCCCAACAAAAAAAATAACAAAAACTACATAAAAACGAGACAAAAAATAATAAAACACAGACGGACTGCAGAGGCCGCTGCTGACGAGAGTCGCGCCGCCCACCGTAGCATGCACACACACATTCATATGTGCACACACTCACTCACATGCGCACACTCACTCATTCATTCACATGCACACACAAGCTCACTTGCTCACATGCACACCTACACGCGCGCACACACACACGTGCACAATCACGCACGCACACACACACATACAAACACAAATATACCCACATGCTCACAAACACATACACATTTACTCACACATACTCGCATATACACGCACACACTCGCTCACTCACACACACCCACCCACCTACTAATACATACATTCACACACACACAATCACTCGCACACACGGGATACACATACACACATACTCACACACACGCACACAAGTACTTACACTCATACACAAACACACACAAGTACTCATTTACAGACATACTCACACACTTATACTCACATGCTTATACTCACATGCACACAAACACACACACCGCTAGGCTAGTGCTAAAGTCTCTGGATTCACATCTGAATCATTGACCCAGGGCCATGAGTTGAAATCCCACCAGGCAGCTGTGGAATTTTAATATGATTAAATAAACCTGTATACTCTTTTGAAAGGCACAAAACTACAGAATTAGCGCACACTAATCCTCCAGACAGGCGCAAACTTTCCGTCACAACTGCCAGCTGTGTGCTGACTGATCTGTGTGTCCGGCTCACTGCTGTGGGCCTGGACTCGATGGGCCAAAGGGCCAGTATCCATGCTGTATCTCTAAACTGATCTAAATCAGTCTCCTGTGGCAATGTAATAGGTTTAAGCCCATTCCTTAGACCTTTCAGTAAACCTCCCGTACTCTTATGAATGAATACCCGATCTTCCAATCTACCCCATTGCGCTTAAAAAAAAAGATTGCACTTCCTCTGTTCCACTATATTCTGTGCTGTTTTGTGCTTTCTCTTTGCACTGTGCGTGTTGCATGGATTGTCTGTACTCACGTGTGATGTAGTATAATGCTCTAGTATGGGACTCACAACAAAGTTTCTCCATGCACCTGGGTACAGGTGAGAATAATAATCCAGGTGAAGACTGCAGCTTCCACTGAAGATATCCATGAGTAAAACACACGGTTGTTGAATAGCCCAGAGAGCCACAATGTCCAGGGCAATTTCAAGAGCCACTTGCTTCTCAAGTGCCCTGTTAATTCCCAATTATTTCCCTGTTGACCAATCTACCCTCATGGGGAATGGGGTTAAGAGGGGAGATAGATCAGCCATGCTTGAATGGTGGAGCAGACGATGGGCTGAATGGCCTGGTTCTGCTCCTATCACTTTATGAACTTATGACCCCCTCCCGGCCCAGATTTAGAAGAATGAGTGGTGGTGGGAGCAACTCTTCCTTGGAGACCATCACAGCGTTTTAAAAATATTGTACAGGTACATGCAGAGGGGGGGCTTTTCGAGGGATATGGGCCATACTCTTGGGATGTAATGTTAAAATTGTACAAGGCATTGGTGAGGCCAATTCTGGAGTGTGGTGTACAATTTTGGTCGCCTAATTATAGGAAGGATGTCAACAAAATAGAGAGAGTACAGAGGAGATTTACTAGAATGTTGCCTGGGTTTCAGCAACTAAGTTACAGAGAAAGGTTGAACAAGTTAGGGCTTTATTCTTTGGAGCGCAGAAGGTTAAGGGGGGACTTGATAGAGGTTTTTAAAATGATGAGAGGGATAGACAGAGTTGACGTGGAAAAGCTTTTCCCACTGAGAGTAGGGAAGATTCAAACAAGGGGACATGACTTGAGAATTAAGGGACTGAAGTTTAGGGGTAACATGAGGGGGAACTTCTTTACTCAGAGAGTGGTGGCTGTGTGGAATGAGCTTCCAGTGAAGGTGGTGGAGGCAGGTTCGTTTTTATCATTTAAAAATAAATTGGATAGTTATATGGACGGGAAAGGAATGGAGGGTTATGGTCTGAGCGCAGGTATATGGGACTAGGGGAGATTATGTGTTCGGCACGGACTAGAAGGGTCGAGATGGCCTGTTTCCGTGCTGTAATTGTTATATGTTATATGGTTATATGGTTATACTCGGGCAGGTGGGACTAGTGTAGATGGGGCATGTTGGTCAGCATGGATGAGTTGGGCCGAAGGGCCTGTTTCAATGCTGTATGTCTCTATGACTCAATCCGGGCTCCAGCGGGACAAACATCAGGGGAAACAAGTGCCAGAGGAACTCAGCGGGCCAGGCAGCATCTGTGGAGTAGAATGGACTGTCGAGGATGAAGAAGGGTCCCGACCTGAAACGCCATCTGTCCGTTCTCTCCGCAGATGCTTCCTGACCTACTGAGTTCCTCCCGCACTTTGTTTACTTGTTAAACATTCCAGCATCCAGTACCCCCAGCAGAAAACTCATTCCTGCATGAATCCCTAAGACCATAAGACATTGGAGCAGAATTAGACAATTCTGCCCATCGAGACTACTCCGCCATTCTGGTTGTGGTAGGATGATTCAGTTGCCTGATAACAGCTGGGAAGAAACCTGAATCTGGGGGTGTGCATTTTCACACTTCTGTACCTTTTGCCCGATGCGAGAGGGGAGAAGAGGGAGTGGCCAGGGTGCGACTCGTCAAGAGGAATCGAATATAGGAGCAAAGAGTTGTACAGTTGTACAGGTCCCTGGTGAGACCACAGCTGGAGTATTGAGTACAGTTTTGGTCCCCTAATTTGAGGAAGGACATTCTTGCTATTGAGGGAGTGCAGCGTAGGTTTACAAGGTTAATTCCTGGGATGGCGGGACTGTCATATGCTGAGAGAATGGAGCAGCTGGGCTTGTACACTCTGGAGTTTAGAAGGATGAGAGGAGATCTCATTGAAACATATAAACATATAAGATTGTTAAGGGTTTGGACACACTAGAGGCAGGAAACATGTTCCCGATGTTGGGGGAGTCCAGAACCAGGGGCCACAGTTTAAGAATAAGGAGTAAGCCATTTAGAATGGAGACGAGGAAACACTTTTTCTCACAGAGAGTGGTGAGTCAGTGGAATTCTTTGCCTCAGAGGGCGGTGGAGGCAGGTTCTCTGGATGCTTTCAAGAGAGAGCTAGATAGGGCTCTTAAAAATAGCAGAGTCAGGGGATATGGGGAGAAGGCAGGAACGAGGTACTGATTGGGGATGATCAGCCATGATCATATTGAATGGCGGTGCTGGCTCGAAGGGCCAAATGGCCTACTCCTGCGACTATTGTCTATTGTCTATTGTCTATTGTCGTCCTTGATAGAAACATAGAAACATAGGAAATAGGTGCAGGAGTAGGCCATTCGGCCCTTCGAGCCTGCACTGCCATTCGATATGATCATGGCTGATCATCCAACTCAGTATGCTGCTGGCCTTGCCGAGGCAGCATGAGGTGCAGATGGAGTCAATGGAAGGGGAGGTTGGCTTCTGTTGACGGTCTGGGCTGCGTCCACAACTCTTCTCCAGTTCTTTCTTGTGGAGGATAAAGCTGCCTTTGAACAAAATGCCCTTGCGAGCATGCGGTGGGAGTGGTCCTTGGTTATGTTGGTGGCTCAGCCGAGGCAGCGTGAAGTGTACCTGCTACTGAGGAAGCGCAACATTAAAGCAACTTCTCTGCAGCTTCCTCCACCCTCATCCACCATCTCCCACCTTGGCAATCCCCTTCCTACCTCCCACATTGCAAGAACAAGGGTTGTGGTTGACTTACTGGAAGCTGAAGTTCTGAATATTAGCCCATTGTGACCACAACAATCCTGCCCTGGATCTCATGAAAAAAGTATTGTTGGATTAGCTGTGAAACTTATCAATTAAATCAGAAAATGTTCCACTATTTTATATACTGAATTAATTCTCTGCATAATAAGTTCATAAGTCGTGGGAACAGAATGAGGCCATTCGGCCCACCGAGTCTACTCCGCCATTCGATCATGGCTGACCTATCTTTCCCTCTCAACCCCATTCTCCTGACTTCTCCCCATAACCTTTGACGCCATTACTGATCCAGAATCTCTGCTTTAAAAATATCCACTGACTTGGCCTCCACATCCTTCTGTGGCAATGAATTCCACAGATTCACCACCCTCCGACTAAAGAAATTCCTCCCAGTCTCCTTTCTAAAGGTACGTCCTTTTATTCCGAGGCTGTGCCCTCTGGTCCTAGACTCTCCCACTAGTGGAAACATCCTCGCCACCAGGGGCATTGCAGGCAAACATAGACAGGGAAAGGGAAAGTTATGGGCCTGTCCCACTTAGGCGATTTGTCAGGAGACTAGTTACAAGTCGTAGCAGGTCGCTGGAAAACTACCGACTGGAACGGCGACTGTCAGAGTGCAACACACACACACACACACACACACACACACACACACACACACACACACACACACACACACACACACACACACACACACACACACACACACACACACACACACACACACACACACACACACACAGACACACACACACATCGCTTCCTTCACCAGCCCGTTATGCAGGCGGGGGACAGGGCAAGCGGGGGGGAGCGCTGTCTGAGTGAAATTCATGCGGTGCAAAGCCAATGTGATACAGACACACACCGCGATGAACAGGAAGGTTGGCGCTGTAATTAAGACGGTGAAAGCACAATGTACGGGAAAGGTCACGTAAGTCCTTTAAAAGAGAAGGGGGGAGAAGGAGTAGAGACAACTTTTAAGAAGCCGGAGATACACAGCTGTGAAGCTTGGCGGACATTAACATTACCGGTCTGTTATCCTTGGTTCTGAAAACTACTGTTTACGTTTTTTTTCCCCAATGAGCCAATTAAATTCACCGGTCAGTACCGGCTACAACCTACGACAACCTTCACCTCCTGGCGACCCACCACCGCTGCAACTACGGCACGGGAATTCTCGCTACTCTCCATGGAGTCAGAATTCTGGTTGCCGTTAATTTCTCAACATGTTGAAAAATTAGCGGCGACCAGAATGAAGCCGCGACGAGTTACGAGAATGCGGGAACTCCTCACCACCATGCGGGCGACACCCCGGGCAAACTCCGGCGTACATGCGGCGACCTTGTGGTGACCTCATAGTCTCCTGTAGTCACCTAAAAAGTCGCGTCAGTGTCACAGGCCCATCCATGTGATTTCCTTTCATTGAATGAGAAGAGGAGTCAAGCGAGGACAATGTTCCAACAATTTCATTCACTTGGCTTCAATTGACAAGGAAAAAATGTTCCTGGAGAGAGTCAAGAGTGATTTATTGTCACAACTGAACAATGAAATTCTTAGGAAGAAACTGCAGACAGTGTCATAGAGTCACTGAGTGATACAGTGTGGAAACTGGCCCTTCGGCCCAACTGGCCCACACCGGCCAACAATGTCCCATCTACACTAGTCCCACCTGCCTGTGTTTGGTCCATATCCCTCCAAACCTGCCCTATCCATGTACCCCGTCCAACTGTTTCTTAAACTGATTCTGAAACAGATGCTGGTTTACACCGAAGACAGGCACAAAATATAACTCAGCTCAGTCCGAAGAAGAGACTCGCCCCGAAACGTCACCCATTCCTTTTACCCAGAGATGCTGCCTGTCCCGCTGGGTTACTCTGTCTCTATCTTCAATGAAATGCTTACCTACTACAGCTTAACAGACCCATAAACGCAATAACGCAGGAGACACACAACAATCAAAAACACAATGACTTCATACTAAGTAACCTTAATAGTCCAAAGCCCAAGTCTGCAGTGCAACCAAAGACACTGTCCACAGAGGATCATGTACAAACAAGGAACTGCAGGTGCTGGTTTACAAAAGACGACACAAAGTGCTGGAGTAACTCAGTGCTGGAGTGACTCTGAACCCAACCCAAAACGTCACCTCTACATGTTCTCCAGAGGTGCTGGGTTACTTTGTCTCCTTGTATCTTCCATAAAAGATCATGTTTGCTGAGGTTAGTGTTGTGGTAGTGTTCAAGAGCCTGATACTTGTTGGGAAGAACCTGGAGATCACAGTTCGCAGGCTCTGTAGCTTCTTTCTAATGGTAGCAGTGTGATGAGAGTGTGGCCAGGATGGCGTGGGTCTCTGGTGATGCTGGCTGCCTTTTAGAGGCAGCGACTCCTGTAGATCCTGTCGATGGTGGGGAGGTCAGAACCCATGATGGAGCAGGGATTGTCCACCACTCTCCGTAATCTCCATCATTCCCTGATGATCAAGTTGCCGAACCAGACTGTGATGCAACCAGTCAATATATTGGGGAGGTCAGGACCAGGCAGTGTCAATTTTTTTATTTAGCTTAGTTTAGTTTAGTTTAGTTTAGTTTAGAGAAACAGCGCGGAAACAGGCCCTTCGGCCCACCGGGTCCGCGCCGACCAGCGATCCCCGCACATTAACACTATAACACACCCATTAACACCATCCCACACTCATTTTTACATTTACCAAGCCAATGAACCTACAAACCTGCACGTCTTTGGAGTGTGGGAGGAAACTGAAGATCTCTGAGAAAACCCACGCAGGGGAGAACGTGCAAATTCCGTGCAGACAGCACCCTTAGTCAGGATTGAACCTGGGTCTTTGGCGCTGCAATCACTGCAAGGCAGCAACTCTACCGCTGCGCCACTGTGACTGCCCGTAAGGTACTAGGGCAGCACGGTGGCACAGAGTTGCCATCTCACAGCGCCAGAGTTCAATCTTATAGGTGCTGTCTGTATGGAGTTTGTACTCGCTCCATGTGACTGCGTGGGTTTTCTCCGGGCGCTCCAGTTTCCTCCCGCACTCCTTAGACCTACGGGTTTGTATGTTAATCGGTTCCAGTAAAAATTTGATTTGAATTGAATTGAATTGAATTCCTTTATTGTCATTCAGACCTTACGGTCTGAACGAAATTTCGTGCCTGCAGTCATACATACAATCATACAATAATAAACAACACTAAACACAAATTAACATCCACCACAGTGTATCCTCCAAGCACCTCCTCACTGTGGTGGAGGCAAAAATCTTAGGGCTGCAGTCTCTTCCCTCCTCTTCTCCCTCTGCGCTGAGGCGGTTCCCCACCGGGCGATGGTACAAACAGTCCCGCGGCTCACCGAACCCCGCAAACGGGCCGGCTCAAACACGGGGTGGTCGAAGCTGCCGCCCTCCAGTCCAGCGTACGCAGCCGCTGGCCCGCGGCTCAACCCCGGACTCAGGTCACCGCCGCCAGAACGCCGTCCCAGCCACCGGAGTACCGTTCCAGCCCCGAGCCGGATCGCCCTCACGTGAGTGCCGTTCCTCCCTCGAGCTGGGCCGCTCCGACGGGAGCGCCATTCCACCTCGGGCTGGGCCGCTCCGACGGGAGCGCCGTTCCACCCTCGGGCTGGGCCACTCCGACGGGAGCGCCAAAGCCCCTCAGGGGAGAGTCTCAGCCCCTCGCCAGGCCGTCCTCACGGGAGCGCAGTTCCAGCCCCGAGCCGGGCCGCCCTCACGGGAGCGAGCCCAGGGCGAGTCCTGACAGGCTGCCTCCGGAGTCTCGAGGTCGCCAGCTCCGCCATTAGGCCTCAGCGCAGACGGAGGCAGAGAAGGGGGATACGACAAAAAAGTCGCATTCCCCCGAAGGGAGAGACAGCAAGTCCCGTTTCAACCCCCCCCCCCCCCCCACATAAACACAACCTAAAAACCAAAAACTTAACTAGACAAAACGAAAAAAAAACAACACAAAAAAGTAAAGACAAATGGACTGCAGGCGAGCCGCAGCCGTTCACCAGCGCCGCCACTTCCACTGACTTGAAATAGTAAATTGTCTTTAGTATTTAGTCTTTAGTGTTAAAATTGTACAAGGCATTGGTGAGACCAAATCTGGAGTATGGTGTACAATTTTGGTCGCCCAATTATAGGAAGGATGTCAACAAAATAGAGAGAGTACAGAGGAGATTTACTAGAATGTTGCCTGGGTTTCAACAACTAAGTTACAGAGATAGGTTGAATAAGTTAGGGCTTTATTCTCTGGAGCGCAGAAGGTTAAGGGGGGACTTGATAGAGGTCTTTAAAATAATGAGAGGGATAGACAGAGTTGATGTGATCAAGCTTTTCCCTTTGAGAATAGGGAAGATTCAAACAAGAGGACATGACTTCAGAATTAAGGGACAGAAGTTTAGGGGTAACATGAGGGGGAACTTCTTTACTCAGAGAGTGGTAGCGGTGTGGAATGAGCTTCCAGTGGAAGTGGTGGAGGCAGGTTCGTTGGTATCATTTAAAAATAAATTGGATAGGCATATGGATGAGAAGGGAATGGAGGGTTATGGTATGAGTGCAGGCAGGTGGGACTAAGGGAAAAAAAATTGTTCGGCGCGGACTTGAGGGGCCGAGATGGCCTGTTTCCGTGCTGTAATTGTTATATGGTTATATGGTTATATGTGCGATAAAACTAGTGTACGGGGTGATCACTGGTCGGCGCGGACTCGGCGGGCTGAAGGGCCTGTTACTGCACTGTATCTCTAAAGTCTAAATAAAGACTCATAAACCATCCATGCAGCCCATTCCATCAACCCAGGTGTGGAAGAAAAGGCAGTTTCTATCATCTGATCTGCTATCAGTAGAGTAAAATGGGATTAGTGGAAAATGGTTTAGTTTAGTTTAGAGATACAGATGATATCTGTGCACACCAGCGATCTCCCGCACATTAACACTATCCTACACACACTAGGAACAATTTTACATTTATACCAAGCCAAGTAACCTACAAACCTGCACGTCTTTGGAGTGTGGGAGGAAACCGAGGATCTCGGAGAAAACCCACGCAGGTCACGGGGAGAACGTACAAACTCCGTACAGACAGCACCCGTAGTCGGGATCGAACCCGGGTCTCCGGCGCAGTTAGTGCTGTAAGGCAGCAACTCTACCGCTGCGCCTGGTTTTGCTTGCATTAACCCATGAGCCTAATCGCATTGTTCAAATCCCACCGTGGCAACCAGGAAATCCAAATTGCAGTGATGAAATAAATCTGGAATATAACGTGAATCTCAGCAACGGAAACCACAAAATCCTAGCATCGTCGTAAAAAACTCCATCTGTTTCACTGATATCTTTCAAGGTCATAAATCTGCCTTTTCCTCCCATTCCACGTCCAACAGAGTGATTGATTTAAGTCAAGAGACAGCAGAGTTTATCTGTGATATGCATTGGGCATAAATCGGGACAGTTAAATCATTACCTTCTGCGGCTTTACGGGGACATTAATTTAGTTCACTTTATTATTGATAGATTTGGGGTGGCGCAGTGGTACAGTCGCTGCTTCACAGCGCCAGAGACAGGGGTTCAATCCTGACTACGGGTGCTGTCTGCACCGAGTTTGCACGTTCTGCCCTCGTTTTTCTCCGGGTGCTCCGGTTTTCCCCCTCTCTCCAAAAACGTGCGGGTTTGCAGCTTAATTGGCTTGGGTAAAAATTGTAAATGGTACCTGGTGTATATTGTGTGCCAGTGTAACAGCGATCGCTGGTCGGTGAGGAGTCGGTTGGCCTAATGTCCTGCTTTCTCACTATCTCTAAACTAAACTAAAAGGTACAGTGAAAAGCTTTTGTTGCATGCTATCCAGTCAGCAAAAAGACTATACATGATTACAATCGAGCCGTCCACAGTGTACAGATACAGGATAAAGGGAATAATGTTTAGTTCAAGATAAAGTCCAGTAGAGTCCAATTAAAGATAGTCCGAGGATCTTCAGTGAGGTAGATAGATGGCAGCTCAGGACTACTCTCTAGTAGATTAATTATTTAATTATTTAATACGTTTATTGGCCAAGTACTCACATACAAGGAATTTGCCTTGATGCTCCGCCCACAAGTGACAGCATGACATACAGTGACAAAGAATGACACATAAAACATTAAACATTAATAATAAAACATTACAGTTTAAACATGTGAATGAAATAAAATAACAGAGCAGAAGGAGGCTACAGACATTTGGTGATTGAGTAGACTTAAGGGCCTGCCCCACGAGCATGCGATTGCATGCGGCAAGCGCGACCAAACCGGAAGCGGGGGCAGCGCGGAGGTGGAGTGAGTGAGGTGAAGTTCAAGCGAAGTCCGGGGGAAGTTTGCGTGTGACGTACGGCGCCAAGACGCTGCGGTGTGTACGGCCTCAATGCGGCTGCGGGCCGGCAGGCCGTTGCCGCACGGAATTTTTAAACACGGTCAGTTTTTCGGAGCTCCACGCGATGTCGGGACCAGCTCCTCACAACTCCATACGGCTCCAGCGATCGAAGTGGGACCGGCCCTGCGAGGCCGTACGGCTCTAGGTTAGGTCGCGCTTGCCGCATGCAGTTGCATGCTCGTGGGACAGGCCCTTTACTATTCGTGGAAAAAAGCTGTTTTTATGTCTGGCTGTGGCAGCTTTGACAATCCGGAGTCGCCTTCCAGAGGGAAGTGATTCAAAGAGTTTGTGGCCAGGGTGAGAGGGATCAGAGATGATCTTACCCGCTCACCTCCTGGCCCTTGCAGTGTACAGTTCATCAATGGAGGGAAGGTTGCAGCCAACAATCTTCTCAGCTGATCGAAAGATTTGCTGCAGCCTCCGAATGTCACCCTGTCGGCGACAACTGAAGACAATTCAGTCGCCGGTACCTGTCTCCGGTTGACATAGGTTGACGTAGGTAGTCGCCAATGGAGTTCACCGAAGTCAGCATCCGGCGACAACCAACGTCACCTGGTGACAACCTACGACAGCACCTACGTCAGGAGAAGACAAGCTACGTCAAGCCCACAGTCGCCGAAAAGTTTTGAATATTTCAAAAATCCAGCGGCGACAAGAAAAAGTTACGACTCTTTAGGCAACTTGAGGAGACGACTCACGACCGTACAGGCGTCACCCCGCGACCATATGGCGACAGCCTAGTCGCCTGTAGTCACCGAAAAAATTGCTTAAGTGGGACAGGGGCTTCAGACATAAAAACAGCTTTTTTTTCCACGAGCAGTAGCTCTACTCAATAACCAGAAGTCTGTAGCCTCCTTTTGTTCTGGTATTTTATTTAATTCACATGTTTAAACAGTGGGGTTGACACCAATGAGCGTATAACCATGTAACCATATAACAATTACAGCACGGAAACAGGCCATCTCGGCCCTACAAGTCCGTGCCGAACAACTTTTTTCCCTTAGTCCCACCTGCCTGCACTCATACCATAACCCTCCATTCCCTTCTCATCCATATGCCTATCCAATTTATTTTTAAATGATACCAACGAACCTGCCTCCACCACTTCCACTGGAAGCTCGTTCCACACTGCTACCACTCTCTGAGTAAAGAAGTTCCCCCTCATGTTACCCCTAAACTTCTGTCCCTTAATTCTGAAGTCATGTCCTCTTGTTTGAATCTTCCCTATTCTCAAAGGGAAAAGCTTGTCCACATCAACTCTGTCTATCCCTCTCATCATTTTAAAGACCTCTATCAAGTCCCCCCTTAACCTTCTGCGCTGACTTCTCCTGACGTAGGTGCTGTCGTAGGTTGTGGCCAGGTGACGTAGGTTGTTGCCGGGTGCTGACTTTGGTGAATTCCATTGGCGACTACCTACATCAACCTACGTCAACCGGCGACAGGTACCAGCGACTGAATTGTCTTCAGTTGTCGCCGACAGGGTCGTTGCTTGTCGTAGGTGGACGTAGGTTGACTTTGGTTGTTGTAGGTTGTCGCCTGTGTGGTCGTAGGTGTGGTCGTAGGTGGACGTCCTAAGGGGTTGTCGGTAGCTTGCCGTAGTTTGACGTCGACTACAGTAGGTAGTAGGTTGTCGTAGACATTTTCGAAGGAGGGTGTCCAGTCCCATTTTGATCAATACTCCCAAGACATTATTAGCAGGAGCCAACCATTGGGCAGCACAGTGGAGCAGCGGGTAGAACTGCTGCCACACAGTGCCGGAGACCCGGGTTTGTTCCTGGCCTCAGGTGCTGTCCGTGAGGAGTTTGCATGCTTTCCCTGTGACCGCGTGGGTTTTTCCTGTTTCCTCCCACGTCCCAAAGACGTGCGGGTTTGTGGGTTAATTGGCTTCAGTGATGTGCGTAGGGGGTGGATGCGGGAAAAACGGGATAATACAGAACTGGCGTGGGCCAGCAATCGAAGGTCGGCGCCGACTCGATGGGCCAAAGGGTCTGTTTCCATGCTGTATCCTGAAACTAGAGTAAACTAAACGGATCATCTCGCACGACTTTGGGAAGTGCAGGGAAACCAGAGCACCCGGAGAAAACCCACGTGCTCACAAGGAGAATGTACAAACTCTGTACAGACAGCATCAGAGGTCGCGAGAGCATAAATCTTGACCCGAAACGTCACCTATTGCTTCACTCCAGAGATGCTGCCTGTACCACTGAGTTACTCCAGCCCTTTGTGTCTATCTTCAGTGTAAGTCGAGTTGATTGTATAGGTACATGCGGTGACATATTGTATAGGTTCTTGCTATTGAGGGAGTGCAGCGTAGGTTTACAAGGTTAATTCCCAGAATGGCGGGGCTGTCATATGCTGAGAGAATGGAGCAGCTGGGCTTGTACACTGTGGAGTTTAGAAGGATGAGAGGATCTCATTAAAACATATAAGACTGTTAAGGGTTTGGACACGCTAGAGGCAGGAAACTTGTTCCCGATGTTGGGGGAGTCCAGAACCAGGGGCCACAGTTTAAGAATAAGGAGTAAGCCATTTAGAACGGAGACGAGGAAACACTGTTTCTCACAGAGAGTGGTGAGTCTGTGGAATTCTCTGCCTCAGAGGGCGGTGGAGGCCGGTTCTCTGGATGCTTTCAAGAGAGAGCTAGATAGGGCTCTTAAAAATAGCGGAGTCAGGCGATATGGGGAGAAGGCAGGAACGGGGTACTGATTGGGGATGATCAGCCAAGATCAAATTGAATGGCGGTGCTGGCTCGAAGGGCCGAATGGCCTACTCCTGCACCTATTGTCTATTGTCTATTGTCTATTGAAGTTCAGATATAATTAATAGCTTGCTGTACCATCGCAGGCACGTAGGCTGAGATCGCTGGAGTTAAGAAGAAATATCATTATCTGTTGCATCACCAAATTACTAAAAGACCAAATTTATACGTAGATACGCACCTGTTTTGTTTTAGTTTTAAAGATACAGCACGGAAACAGGCCCTTTGGCCCACCGAGTCCACGCCGACCATCGATCACCCGCTCACACTAGTTCTATGTTATCCCACTCCCTATACACTAGGGGGCAATTTTACACAGGGCCAATTAACCTGGGGCCGTACAGCGCCAGAGATCCAGGTTCGATTCTGACTGCGGGTGCTGTCCGTATGGAGTTTACTCGTTCTCCCCGTGACCGCGTGGGTTTCCTCCGGGTGCTCCGGTTTCCCATCCCCCCCCCAAACTCCAAAGACGTACAGGTTTGCAGGTTAATTGGGTTCGGTAAAGATTGTAAATTGTCCCTAGTGGGTGTCGGATAGTGCTCGTGTGATCTCTAGTCGGCATGGACTCGGTGGGCCCGAGGGGCCTGTTTCCGCCCCGTATCCCTGAGCGCAACTAAATTGACAGTAGGAAGAAGAAATAATCGAGATCATGTTCTCGTAGTCATAGAGTGATACAGCGTGGAAACAGGCCCTTCGGCCCAACTTGCCCACAACAAATCCATATTCTTATGGCATGGGTGACTGCCCTCAGTCACTGGATGTCTGTTTTATGTTTCAGGGGAAATCAACAGGGATAAGTTAAAGCTAACTGGGGAAGATCTATTAACCAGATTAGAAGCTAGCATAGACCACGTGGCTTGCTATCAACTGGTGGGGCTAACATTAGCCATAGCTGTCGCTGGCCACCGAGGATTGTAAATCCATGAATGTGCTAACCATTTATTTATGCTCCTGGAACATCCAAGAGATAAAACCGCAGCCCTACAGGAGGACTGCAGCAAGCTTCTTAACACCAAAAGATCCTCCATTAGACGGGTAGCCCGGATAAATGGGGAAGATTGTGGCTACATTCCTGGCCACACAATTTGGGCCATTACATTATCAAAGTTTGCAAAGAGCAAAAATTAGAGCACTCAAATTTAACAAGGGTCTTTTTGATAGCCCTATGGAGCTACCTACAGAAGCTATAATTGAAAGACAGTGGAGGTGACATATATATTAATTATATGGGTGGCCAACTATGTCCCAGCTACACTCGTCCCATCAAACACAAAACACACCTCAGATTCCTATTAAATCTTTTCCCCTTCATCTGAAACTGGTCCTTCATCCCAATGTGCCCACGTTGACCAACATGACCCATCGACACTAGTCCCACCTGCCTGTGTTTGGTCCATATCCCTCCAAACCTGCCCTATCCATGTACCCGTCTAACTGCTTCTTAAACATCGGGCTCTGAAAGAAGCTCTGAGAATAGCTAAGGACAAACTGCACCCCCTCCACACACACACCTGGATCTCCTGCCATCAGGCAAGAGATACCGTAGCATCAAAGCCCGGACTACCAGACTGCTAAACAGCTTCCTGCCACAGGCTGTGAGGTTGCTAAACAGTCACTCTGTACTCACAGTCACCTGATTCTGCGGCTTTGCACTGACATTTTTAATAACTCTGGCACTGGCCACTCAAATCAGCTGCCCTGGACATTTTAATGATTGGTTTTACTGTATTTGAATGTTGCTGTTTTACCTGCTTTTTAAACTATTTATATTGTTTCATCAGGGACTGGATTGTTTTTACTGTTTTTATGTGTGAAATGTTTAAGTTTCATGTGCGATGCTCCGGTATTCCCTGGGAAACGTCTTCTCATTTTGCACTGTACAACTGTTGCTTTGCAAGATGACAATAAAGGTCGATTTGATTTGGGATAGTCCCAGCCTCAACGACCTCCTCTGGCAGCTCGTGGAAGCCAGAGTAAAAATCCAGTTTGTCTTGTATTGGATTAATGCTTGGCATACAAATGCAAGCTTGGGGAACAAAGAACTCCCAGAAGTACACAGTTCGAGAAGTGTCAACTTCTGTTTTAAATCATGATGTCTGGTGTTCGAATGTACGCCTTCGGTTGGATTGCCAGGGTTACCTTGTCCCTTTCTGATCGATGAAACTGTGGATTGTTCACAACGTGGCGTGGTCACAATTCAATCCAGGGGCGTCACACAGTAACTGAAGACAGGCACTAAAAGCTGGAGTAACTCAGCGGGACAGGCAGCATCTCTGGAGAGAAGGAATGGGTGACGTTTCGGGTACCGAAACGTCACCCATTCCTTCTCTCCAGAGATGCTGCCTGTCCCGCTGAGTTACTCCAGCTTTTCAGTGTCTATCTTCGGTTTAAACCAGCGTTTCTGCAGTTCCTTCCGACACAGTAAGAACTGTTGATTGATTAGATTTAGACCATTCAGGGACCAGTTGGAAAAGCACACACACACACACACACACACACACACACACACACACACACACACTTCTGAGGAAATGCAGAGCAAGACATTCCAACTGGAAACGTATTGGAATTTATTTTTTTTAGCTTTCTGTCTGAATTTCCTTCCCGAAGGGATATCAGTGAAGCAGATGTGGTTTTAGGACAATTTGACAGCTCGGCAATGGGTTCAGTTCAGTGTAGTTTAGTGTCACGTGTACCGAGGTACAGTGAGAAGCTTTGGTTGCGTGCTAACCAGTCAACGGAAAGACAACACACGATTACAATCGAGCCATTTGCAGTGTACAGATACACGATGAGGGAATAACGTTTAGTGCAAGGTAAAGCCAGCAAAGTCCGATCAAGGATAGTCCGAGGGTCACCAATGAGGTGGATAGTAGTTCAGCGCTGCTCTCTGGTTGTGGTGGGATGATTCAGTTGCCTGATAACAGCTGGGAAGAAACTGTCCCTGAATCTGGAGGTGTGCGTTTTCACAATTCTGTACCTTTTGCCAGGTGGGAGAGGGGAGAAGAGGGAGTGGCCATGATGCGACTGGTCCTTGATGATGCTGCTGGCCTTGCCGAGGCAGCGTGAGGTGTAGAGGGAGGTTGATGGAAGATCGTGTTTAGGTAAATTATCATCACCTGTACCCAGGCTCGGTGAAAATCTTAGCTGTCAAAAATTCTATTATCACAGAAAAATATCATTTCTTGCTTACAGTTCAGTAAGATAATTGCCAATACATACTGTACATGGGGCACAGCGGTAGAATTGCTGCCTCACAGCGCCAGGGACCCGGGTTCGATCCTGACTACGGGTGCTGTCTCCACGGAAGTTGTACGTTCTCCCCGTGACCCGCGTGGGTTTTCTCCGGGTGCTCTGGTTTCCTCCCACAATGCAGGTTTGTAGGCTAATAGGCTTGGTGAAAAATAGAACATTGTCCCTAGTGTGTGTGGGCTAGTGTTGGTGTGCGGGGATCGCTGGTCGGAGTGGACACGGTAGGCCGAAGTGCCTGTTTCCGTTCTGTATCTCTAAACTAAACGTAAACACAATCCCAGATTGTGTACAGAATGTATGTAAACAGTCCACTGAGTCCGTATGCAAGAAAGGCCGGGTTTTGTCTCCATTTCCAAAGTCCCAGCTACAGTTGGCCATCAAGGCCCGTTGCAGCCGTCCCCTCCCTCTGGATCGGCCCGTGAACCGTCGTCCCTCTCCTTGCCCGCCCACCTTCTTGCCCCGGGGGGGGGGGGTCTCCCGCACCCAATCTAGAGGGTTCAGAAGGTAAGACTTTTCCATGCTATCCTGTCACATCAGGTAATACCATACATTCATCCAATCAAGTCAAACTCAAGTACAATAGGTAGAACAAAGTGGAAGTTAAGGGGCTGTCCCACTGCGGCGACCTAATTGGTGAGTTTAGAAGAGTTTAGGAGAGCTTGAAAAAGTGTCATGTTGATGACCTCCTTCGACTATGTTGAAGACCTCCTTCGACTAACTTCGGGAAAATTCGACACCGAATAGTGGAGAGTGAAGACGACCTCCATCGATCTCCTTCGACTTCCCTTTGACCTTCCTTCGACTATGATGAAGACTATCTACGACTACTTTCGACTACCCTCGATTATCTATGACTAACATGCCGACCTACTACGACCTACTTCAACTAAACCTACAAGTAAAAAAAAAATGTTTTCCATGGAGACCTTATTTTACTCCCGGGCATTTTTTTAACATGTTGAAAAATACTCAGTGACCTAGCTGAGGCCTCGAGTACTGGGCCTGTACTCGCTGGAGTTTAGAAGAATGAGGGGGGACCTCATTGAAACTTAGAGAATAGTGAAAGGCTTGGATAGAGTGGATGTGGAGAGGATGTTTCCACTCATGGGAGAGTCTAGGACTAGAGGTCGTAGCCTCAGAATTAAAGGGAGCTCTTTTAGAAAGGAGGTGAGGAGGAACTTCTTCAGGAGGTGGAACTCATTGCCACAGAAGACTGTGGAGGCCAAGTCAGTGGATATTTTTAAGGCAGAGATAGACAAGTTCTTAATTAGAACGGGTGTCAAGGGTTATGGGGAGAAGGCAGGACAATGGGATTAGGAGGCAGAGATCAGCCATGATTGAACTCGACGGGCTGAATGGCCTAATTCTGCACCGATAACTTGTGAACACCAAAGATAGACACAAAATGCTGGAGTAACTCAACGGAACAGGCAGCATTTCTGGAGAGAAGGAATGGGTGACGTTTCGGGTCGAGACCCTTCTTCAGGAGATGAGTTGATCTCGGTTTCATGTACAGCAGGGCTGAGCTGTTCTGTGAGGCTGAAGAGGCCAGGAGCCAGAGTTGCGTGTCGTGAAGGACTGTTTTCTCATTCACTGCCTCACTGCTTCGAAAAGGAAGGAAGGAAGCAAGTTATACTCATATATTAAAACCAAACAGCCTGGAAGGTTGGAATTGGCAAACTAAAGCATGGGAAACGATTAAAACAGGAGCTGGCAAGAGGAGACGGCCCAGTGTACTCCAACACAAGGATATCCATCCATGCTTCCACGAATGAGAGAGGAAATTAGACCGAATCCAAAATAATATGAGTTTAACACGTCAAGGTGGATAAATAAAATGAAAACCTAAGAGGGATATTGAAATGAGAACAGGCTGTAGAATTGAAAGGTCAGTTCGGGGTAAGTTCCAACATGGAACATCTACAAAGTTCCAACATGGTACGTTCTCCCTGTGGCCGCGTTGGGTTCTCTCCGGGTGCTCTGCTTTCCTCCCACATCCCAAAGACGTGCAGGTTTGTAGGTCTATTGGCTTCTGGAGATTGGGAGACAGCAGCATTTGTAGAAGAATCGTTACCGTATTGTGATTTTGTCCGGATTAAAGTGTGTCTTTGGTTTAGTTTAGAGATACAGCGCGGAAACAAGCCCTTCGGCCCACTGAGTCCGCGCCGACCAGCACACTATCACTATCCTACACACACCAGTGGGCCTGTCCCACTTAGGCAACTTTTTAGGCGACTGCAGGAGACTATGCAGTCGCCACATGGTCACCACATGTTCGCGGATGGTTGCCGGGGAGTCGCCTTCATGGTCGTGAGGAGTTCCTGCAGTCTGGGAACTAGTCGCGGCCTCATTATGGTCGACGCAAATTTTTCAACATGTTGTAAAATTAGCAGCGACTAGAATGAAGCCGCCATTGAATTGAATTGATTGAATTGAATACCTTTATTTTCATTCAGACCTTACGGTCTGAACGAAATTTCGTGCCTGCAGTCATACATACAATAAAAAACAACACTAAACACAAATTAACATCCACCACAGTGTATCCTCCAAGCACCTCCTCACTGTGGTGGAGGCAAAAATCTTAGGGTTACTGTCTCTTCCCTCCTCTTCTCCCTCTGCGCTGAGGCGATTCCCCACCGGGCGATGGCACAAACAGTCCCGCGGCTCACCGAACCCCGCAAACGGGCCGGTTCAAACACGGGGTGGTCGAAGCTGCCGCCCTCCAGTCCAGCACACGCAGCCGCTGGCCCGCAGCTGAACCCAGGACTCAGGTCACCGCCGCCAGAACGCCGTCCCAGCCACCGGAGTACCGTTCCAGCCCCGAGCCGGATCGCCCTCACGTGAGTGCCGTTCCTCCCTCGGGCTGGGCCACTCCGACGGGAGTGCCGTTCCACCTCGGGCTGGGCCACTCCGACGGGAGTGCCGTTCCACCCTCGGGCTGGGCCACTCCGACGGGAGCGTCACAGCCCCTCACGAGAGAGTCTCAGCCCCTCGTCAGGCCGCCCTCACGGTAGCGAGCCCAGGGCGAGTCCTGACAGGCTCTGCCTCCGGAGCCTCGAGGTCGCCAGCTCCGCCATTAGGCCACAGCACAGACGGATGCAGAGAATGGGGATACGACAAAAAGTCGTATTCCCCCGAAGGGAGAGACAGCAAGCCCCGTTTCAACCTCCACCCCCCACATAAACACAGCTTAAAAACCAAAAACGTAACTACACAAAACGAAAAAAACAACACAAAAAAGTAAAGACAAACGGACTGCAGGCGAGCCGCAGCCATTCCCAGCGCCGCCACTTCCAGTTATCCTTGGTTCTGAAAAGCCATGGAGAGTAGCGAGAATTCTCGTGCCGTAGGTGGGTCGCCAGGAGGTCGAAGGTTTCCGGAGGTTCTCGTAGGTTGTAGCCGGTGCTGACCGGTGAATTTCATTGGCTCATTGGGGGAAAAAGAGGTGAGCAGTACTTTTCAGAACCAAGGATAACCGACCGGTAATGTTAAATGTCTGCTGAGCTTCACAGCCGTGTATCTCTGGGTTCTTAAAAGTTGTCTCCACTCCTTCTCCCTCCTTCTCCCCCCCTCTTTTAAAGGACTTACCGTACACTGTGCTTTAGCCGTCTTTTTTACAGCGCCAACCTTCCTGTTCATTGCGGTGTGTGTCTGTATCACATTGGCTTTGCGCCGTGAATTTTTGAGACAGGGCAAGCGGGGGGAGCGATGGTCTTGTGTGTGTGCGTGTGTGCATGCGTGTGTGTGTGTGTGTGTGTGTTCTACTCTGACAGTCGCCGTCTAGTTCTCGGTTTTTCGGGCAACTGTTGGCAACTTGGCAGTCGCCGGCAGTCGGCTGAAAAATCCCCTAAGTAGGACAGGCCCATAAGGATAATTTACAATGATACCAAGCCAATCAACCTACAAACCTGTATGCCTTTGGAGTGTGGGAGGAAAACAAAGATCCAGACTACGGTACTATCTGTACGGAGTTTGTATGTTCTCCCCGTGAACTGGAGTACCTGGGGAAAACTCACGCAGGTCACGGGGAGAATGTACAAACTCGGTACAGACAGCATCCGCTGTCAGGATGGAACCCGGGTCTCTGGCGCTGTGAGGCAGCAACTCTACCGCTGCGCCACTGTGCCGACCACAGTTGTTGGAGAATCAGTGGTGTACCTGTGATAGGGATTAAGAGAGTGACAACAACACAAAATAAATAGAAATAGTAAATGCTGGACTCATGCTGCAGATCAAGCAGATTCTGAGGATAACACAGCGTGGCACAGTGGCACAGCTGGTAGAGTCGCTGCCTCACAGCGCCAGCGACCCGGGTTCCATCCTGACATCGGGCGCTATGTGTGTGTGTGTGGAGTTTGCGTTTTGCCACCTGCGACCATGTGTGTTTCCTCTAGCAGCTCCGGTTTCATCCCACGTCCCATGCGGGTTTGAAGGTTAATTGGCCCCTCTGTAATACGACAGATGGCACAATGGGCTAAGTGTTCGGCTGGCAACCGGAAGGTAGCCGGTTCGAATCCCGCTTGGAGTGCATACTGTCGTTGTGTCCTTGGGCAAGACACTTCACCCACCTTTGCCTGTGTGTGAATGTGTGTGAGTGATTGGTGGTGGTCGGAGGGGCCGTAGGCGCAGAATGGCAGCCACGCTTCCGTCAGTCTGCCCCAGGGCAGCTGTGGCTACAGAAGTAGCTTACCACCACCGAGTGTGACTGAGGAGTGAATGAATAATGCGATGTAAAGCGCCTTGATTATTAGAAAGGCGCTATATAAATCCCATCCATTATTATTATTATTATTATTAGCTCATGACTAGAGCCAGGATTTTGCTATAAATGCCATGTGCCTTTTCATGCCTTTTTTTTTTGCGATTTCAGGAAGATAATGCCTTTTTCACGATTGAGTACCTTAATCAGCCTTTTTTGCCGTGTAAACGTAACTTACCAGAAAATTTACACCACCGGGGCAAAACCCGGCTGTAAAATGGGTGTGAAGTGGTGATTGGAGAGGGGTGCGTGGGAAAGGGTCCAGTGTTTGCAAACTGGAGTCAAGCTGTGAGTAGATGTGAAGTGTTGGTTGGGGATACCAGGGTTAAGTTTCTGTTTATCAAAACTGCAGTAGAACTTGTTCAGGTCGTTGGTCAGCTGATTGTCCAAGGAGCGGGGGGGTTCCTCTCTTGCAAGCCTTTCCACACTGAAGAAGAGTCATTTGCTGAGAACTTGCTCCTCAACTTCTCAGAGTACCTTTCCTTGGCAGCTCTGATTCCTCTTCTTAGCTTGTACTTGGCCTGCCTGTAGAGGTCTGCATCCCCGCTCCTGTAGGATCTACCTCTGCAAGCGTCAAAATGCCAGAAGTCAAGTCAATGCCTTGTAAAAAAAACTGAACAATTTGGGGAGAGTGTACGGGAGTGATATATTCTCTACAGACAACTGTGTGCTGTTTTGCAATGCATGTGAGAATGCAGTGAATCATGAGAAAACATATTTCGTCTCCCGGCATGTACAGACAGCTAAACACAATTCGGCGGCAGAGACACTGAAGGTCGGAAATACGCAAGCTTGTCTCCTCACAACATTTACTGCTGGCTCCAATCGCAAATCAGAGTTTTCGAGTGATCTGTGCAACGCATTCATTGATGCTGGAATTACACTGTGGAAATTGGAAAACAAATCTCTCAGAGGTTTTTTAGGGAAATACACAGAGGAACCTATACCAAGCGTGTCATCATTACAGAAAAATTATGTTGACAGCAACTTCAACATTGTTGTGCAGAAAATTAGAGATGAAGTTGCATGCAACAAAATATGGATCTCAATAGACAAGATAACTGATGCTGTGGGGAGATTTGTTGCCAATGTGGTCATTGGTACATGGAGGCAGGTCAACCATCAAAGGAGTATTTGTTGACATCGGAAGTATTGGAGAAGTCAAAGAGCTGAACTATTGCTCAGTTGTTTACGTTCACTTGCTGTACTTTGTACTTAAAGTTCCTGGCGATGTAGGTAAAGACATACAAGGAGAATGTGAGAGGGTGATTTTAGCTAGCAAAGATCTTGAAGAAATACAAAACATAGCTAAATTTCTCATAGGTAGTTGTAATGCACAAGATATCGACATGAATATAGAGTCCGTAGCTTGTTTCAGGTATGCACCAGTGACCTCAGCTGAGGTAGAAAGAGGTTTTTCACAACTGTAGCATATTCTGTCTGACAGACGGCATAGTTTAACACCAGACAATTTGAAAAAATGCTGGTAATTACGTGCAACCAGGCAATAATGTAATGTACCTTTATAATTATTATTTTTAACCATATTTTTGTGGGGGAAATAAATGCCTTTTATGCCTTTTTTGTAATTTTATTATGCCGTTTTGCCTGCCTATTTCAGAGATTTTTAGCGCCTAAACATCTCTTTGGGGAGAGTCTGGGACTCTATATAGGGAGAGACTGGGACTCTATTCCTTGGAGTACAGGAGGATAAGGGGTGATCTTATAGAGGTGTATAAAACCATGAGAGGATTAGATCGGGTAGAGGCACAGAGTCTCTTGCCCAGAGTAGGGGAGTTTAAAACCAGAGGACAGAGAAGGTAGTTGAGGCCAGTTCATTGGCTATATTTAAGAGGGAGTTAGATGTGGCCCTTGTGGCCAAAGGGATCAGGGGGTATGGAGAGAAGGCAGGTACAGGATACCGAGTTGGATGATCAGCCATGATCATATTGAATGGCGGTGCAGGCTCGAAGGGCCGAATGGCCTACTCCTGCACCTATTTTCTATGTTTCTATGTTTAAGGTGAAGGGTAAAAGATTTAATAGAAATCTCAGGAGTGTTTGATGGGACTAGTGTAGCTGGGACATGTTGGCTGGTGTGGGCAAGTTGGGCCGAAGGGCCTGTTTCCACGCTGTATCACTCTATGACTATGACAAGGACAACATAATCAAAGACTTGTCCCACCCCTGTCATTCCTTCTTCTCCCCGCTCCCGTCCGGCAGAAGGTACAGAAGCTTGAGTCTGCATCGACCAGCCATCACCCCCTACACTAGCAATATCCTACACACTAGGGACAATTTTACAATCCTTCCACCGAAGCCATTTAACTTGCAAACCTGCACGTCTTTGGTGTGTGAGAGGAAACCGGAGCACCCGGAAAAAACACACACAGGTCACGGGGAGAACGTGCAAACTCCGTACAGACAGCACCCGTAGTCGGGATCGAACCCAGGTCTCCGGCGCTGTGAGGCTGTTCTTTAAGAGAGCTCAGCAAGCTATCTGGCACAAACAAGTCCACCACACTGGGCTCCCTGTCCCCGTTAGCATGGGCAGCAGGGAGGAGCGGGGTGGAGTCTGTCCGGTTCATAGTCACATAGACAATAGGTGCAGGAATAGGCCATTCGGCCCTTCGAACCAGCACCGCCATTCAATGTGATCATGGCTGATCATCCAAAATCAGTACCCCGTTCCTGCCTTCTCCCCAAATCCCTTGATTCCCTAAGCCCTAAGAGCTAGATCTAAGTCTCTCTTGAATCCAAGTTCGCTAAGATACAGGGCAGAGAGCCCGAAGAGTCCACAATCCTGGCCGTGGCCATCCTGCAGGAGCTAAAATTAACAGCATGGAGGAGGGGAGCAGGGAGGGGTGGAGGAAGTGTTTCAAAATATGCAGCTGGTGAAATACTTGAATCGGACCCCGGCCAACGAGATCCAGATTCACTTACTAATAGGATCACCAGTTTCCTGTGGGGAATGCTGGAGTGTGTCGGGTTGAGGTGGACTTGTTTGTGCCAGATAGCTTGCTGAGCTCTCTTAAAGAACAGATCTCAGCAGCTCGCAGGCATCCAACAAGCAAAGAGGCCAATTGGCAAGACATCCCCGCTCATTAAGTTACAGGCTTCTTCCATGCTGATGGATGGATGGATGAGTCCAGCCAGGGGTTTGCTCAAAGCAGCTCAGGAACTTCTGGATAGCATTAGGCTGCAGCTTAACAGACCTATGGGTGACTGTGAGTGCTTGGCTGTACGGAGTTGGTACAGCATCAGGTACCCAGGTTCCATCCTGACTACGGGTGCTGTCTGTACGGAGTTTGCATGTTCTCCCCTCGTGATCGTAAGATCACCCCCCCCCCCCATCCTCCTGCGCTCCAAGGAATAGAGTCCTAGCCTGCCCAACCTCTCCCTATAGCTCAGGTCCTCGAGTCCCAGCAACATCCTCGTAAACCTTCCCCGCACCCTTTCCAGCTTGACAACGTATTAATGTGCGGGGATCGTTGATCAGTGCGGACACGGTGGGCCGAAGGGCCTGTTTCCGCGCTGTATCTCTAAACTAAACTAAGGTGTGAGAAGGACAGATCAAAGCAGAAGTTGATCTAGGAAATGTCGAATGGCTAAAGATCGGCACAAAATGCTGGAGTAACTCTGCGGGACAGGCCCCGTCTCCGGAGAGAAGGAATGGGCGACGTTTCAGGTCGAGACCCTTCTTCAGACTGAGAGTCAGGGGAGAGGGAGAAATTCAGATATGGAAGGGTAAGGTGTGAAAACGAGAGATCAAAGGGGATGAGAGATGAAGGAAATTGTAGAATGGATCATTGTTAGCTGTGGGGAAGGTGACATCGAGGCGTGCAGTCAGTAATATTTAATCAGGAGGACAGTGAAACTAGTCGGAGAACTAGGAGAGAGAGGGATAAAGGAAAGAGTCCAGGTTCTAAACTTGCTGTTTGCTGGGTGAGAACGAGAAGCTGGTGAGACTTGGCTGGCGAGAGAGGGAAAGCAAGGGTTACTTGAAGTTAGAGAAGTCAATGTTCATACCGCTGGGGTGTAAGCTGCCCAAGTGAAATATGAGGTGCTGTTCCTCCAATTTGCGCTGGGTCTCACTCTGACAATGGAGGAGGCCCAGGACAGAAAGGTCTGATTGGGAATGGGAGGGGGAGTTGAAGTGCTGAGCCACCAGGAGATCGGGTCGGTTAAGAAGGACTGAGCGGTGGAGTTCAGCGAAACGATCGCCGAGCCTGCGCTTGGTCTCGCCGATGTAGAGAAGTTGACACCTGGAACAGCGGATACAGTAGATGAGGTTGGAGGAGGTGCAAGTGAACCTCCGCCTCATCTGAAAGGACTGTTGGGGTCCTTGGATGGAGTCGAGGGGGGAGGTAAAGGGTCAGTTGTTGCATCTCTTGCTGGGGAAAGTACCTGGGGAGGGGGTGGTTTTGGGGGGGAAGGGACGAGTTGACCAGGGAGCTGCGGAGGGAACTGCTCCTCGTTGGAGAGAGGAGGGGGACGTCTTCAAAGCAGGCAGTAACAGGGTGACCAAAACTGAACACAATACTCAGTCTGAAGAAGGGTCTCGACCCGAAACGTCACCTATTCCTTCGCTCTATAGATGCTGCCTCACCCGCTGAGTTTCTCCAGCATTTTTGTCTACCTTCGATTTTTCCAGCATCTGCAGTTCTTTCTTAAACAGTACTCTAAACATGGCCTCACCAGTGTCTGTATGCCAGAGAAAGACAATATTTTTAACTCTCTGAAGGATACTGCTGAACCGTATACCTTCTTAAAAACAATGTGCAATTTCATGGTTCCCATTATCAAGACTTGTTTTTCAAATTCCAGATTTATTTAATTATTTCTCTTGAAATTCCTCAGCTGCTGAGGTGGGATTTCATGCCGTGACTTTGGCTTCATGGTTCAGAAGTATTGGCTGCAACCGCATATGTGCGCACGTGTGTGCGGAGTGTTTCAGCGTGTGCGTGTCAGTGCATGCGTGTGCGTGTTTATCTGCGTGTGGTTGTAAATGTGCAGGCGTGTACATGCGAATGTATGCGTATTGAGATATGGATTGTCACTTCTCCGGGGACTGTCACCTTGTCGTGGTGGAGAAGCTTGTGTGGTCCTGAGATCCTGAGAGCGATGCCGTCTGGAGCGATGCTCCTGGTAGGGCCACCCATGGCAGTAAGGTCGAGGGGGAGGTCTCTGACAAAGAGCAATCCAACCAAGACCTCAACGGTGGAACAGGCGGAGGACGATGGCTGACCTTAGTGGAGCGTCACAACGGCTGGGAAGGCGGATGAAGGCTGCAGCAGAAAAGGGTCTCCGGTCGTCTTGGATTCCAGGCCACTGGATCTGACCCAGATCTGTCAAGGACCGTGTGGTGGCTGTCTGTGCACCAGTCTCCCCACGTTAAACAAAGTCACGCACAGGCGTCCTCCATGAGAGGACAGTCAGACTCGTTTCGAGTGACCGCTGATGATGATGGAATGCGTATTCCATAGAGCATGGAACATAGAACAGTGCAGCACAGGAACAGGCCCTTCGGCCCACAATGTCCATGCTGAGCATGATGCCGATACTAACCCTCCTCTGCCTGCACGTGATCCATATCCCTCCATTCCCTGCATATCTACGTGGCTATTCAGAAGTCTCTTAAACGCCACTATCATATCTGCCTCCACCACCACCTCCGGCAGCACGTTCCAGGCACCCACCACCCTCTGTGTAAAAAACTGATCCCGCACATCTCCTTTAAACGTTTCCCCTCTCACCTTAAGGCTCTGCCCTCAAGGATTTGACATTCTCATCCTGGGAGATAGGTCATGACTGTCGATGTCTGTGTGTGTGTGTATACATGCGTGGCGATCAGCACATTAACACTATCCTACACACACTAGGGACAATTTACATTTATACCAAGCCAATTAACCCACAAACCTGTACGTCTTTGAGTGTGGGAGGAAACCGGAGCACCCGGAGAAAACCCACACAGGTTACAGGGGGAGAACGTGCAAACTCCACACAGAGAGCACCCCGTAGTCGGGATTGAACCTGGGTTTCTGGCACTGTGAGGCAGCAACTCTACTGCTGCGCCACCATGCCACCCGGTTCGTTGACTGAGTTTGGGATTGCTTCGGTTCTGCGGCGTTCTGTGGCACCTGAGGACACGCTGAGATACTGAGGTAACGGGAGATGAGTCCCCCTCCCGCTCACCGGCACCGATCCTCTCCTCTCCTCCATCCCCCGCCACATATATACGCCCCCTCACCCATGTTTTGACGCACACTCCTCACGCAGATCAAGCAGTAGCTGAATGAAGATCGTTTCCTTGAACACCTCCGCTCAGCCTGCCTGGACCTACCTGGTCTCCCTGTTGCCAAACACTTTAACTCTCCCTCCCATTCCCACACTGACCTTTCTGTCCTGGGCCTCCTCCATTGTCAGAGTGAGGCCCAGCGCAAATTGGAGGAACAGCACCTCATATTTCACTAGGGCAACTTACACCCCAGCGGTATGAACATTGACTTCTCTAACTTCAAGTAACCCTTGCTTCCCCTCTCTCTCCAGCCAAGTCGCACCAGCTTCTCGTTCTCACCCAGCAAACAACGAAGATAGACCCTGGCCTCTTTCCTTTAATATTGCTACTTTGTTGCATATTTTTCATTCATTTGTTCTATTTCTGTCTGCAGCACCTTCTGTATCTCCCATTTCCCCTTCCCCTGACTCTCTGTCTGAAGAAGGGTCTCGACCCGAAACGTCACCTATACCTTCTCTCTGGAGATTCTGCCTGTCCTGCTGAGTTACTCCAGCATCTTGTGTCTAAGATCCTCTGTCAGCCTGCTGTCTAATGAATATTAATCGAGAGAGACCCTGGAAAACATGGACCGCTATATAACATCTTGACAACGGCAGAATTTAATGGTGGAGTCTACCACCACCTTCACTGTTCTGGCAGAGTTCATAATTCACAGGAGCCAAATTCAGCCATTCGCCCATCAAGTCTACTCCGCCATTCAATCATGGCTGATCTATCTCTCCCTCTCAACCCCATTCTCCTGCCTTCTGAGTTTAGAAGGATGAGGGGAAGGTTCTCATTGAAACTTACCGAATAGTGAAAGGCCTGGATAGAGTGGGTGTGGAGAGGATGGGGCATGTTGGCTGGCATGGGTATGTTAGGTCGAAGGGCCTGTTTCCACACTGTATCACTCTTATTTACTTGCATTCGGCCCATATCACTCTAACCTCTTGCACAGAGTGGATGTGGAGAGGATGTTTCCACTAGTGGGAGAGTCTAGGACTAGAGGTCACAGTCTCAGAATTAAAGGACATTCTGTTAGGAAGGAGATGAGGAGGAAGTTCTTTAGTCAGAGGGTGGTGAACCTGTGGAATTCTTTGTGGAGGCTGTCAGTGGATATTTTTAAGGCAGAGATAGATTCTTGATTAGTATGGGTGTCAGAGGTTATGGGGAGAAGGCAGGAGTATGGGGTTAGGAGGGAGAGACAGATAAGCCATGATTGATTGGGGGTGGACTTGATGGGCCGAATGGCCTAATTCATAGGAGAATTATAGAACTCATGATCTTATCACTTATGATCGTCTTCTTGTTACCTTTGACGCCCTTCCCAATCAAGAACCTATCAATCTCTGCTTCCCTCCACCACTCTACCGCTGCGCCACCGTGCCGCCTTGACCAGTAAGAACTAAGATGGCGTTGCCGGCGCTGCCACGGTGTACTGCTCTCTGCTGTTTTGTCCATGTTTGTTCATTCGTGTCGTCTATGGAAATCCCACAAAGAATACTTTCATGAGAGAGAGACTCATGTACATCAGTCTGAAGAAGGGTCTCGACCCGAAACGTCGCCCATTCCTTCTCTCCAGAGATGCTGCCGGTCCTGCTGAGTTACTCCAGCATTTTGTGTCTATCTTCGATTTAAACCAGCATCTGCAGTGCTTTCTTACACAACATCAGACATTCGGTACGTCTAAACGTTGTTGTGGATTCCTCTCACTTGCTGGATTATTTGGACATACTTGGCGGCGGGTCCCAGGCCGTGAGACGTAGGAGGACCCAGGGGAAGCACTCGCCCGACTCTACGCACACCGCTCCCGGGTATATTTCTTGCCATTCTACGTTCTCTCAACAACAAAGTGGACGAACTACAACTCCTGTGCCAAACAAACAAGGAGCCAACTTGGCGGAAGAGGGTTCTACCCGAGCCGGCTGCCTGCCCCTTTCCCGGGGTTACGTCCGCGCCCGGGTGGTGCTAGAGAGGGACTACGCCCTGTCCACGGGCGCCCTGGGGGAGTTCCGGGACCACTGGGCACCGCGGGGGGTTGAATGCATCCTCGGCAAGGAGAGTAACATAGTTGTATTTATTTAGTATATTTGTTTGTCTTGTATTATGGTGGTGGGTTCGGTTTTGTTTTATTGCATTGTAAATATTATTTTAAATAATTGAATACGTTTTTTGATGACACAAATTAAATAAATAAATAAATAAATAAATGAAACAAAGGCTTCTCTCGGGCCGCTGCCCTGTGCTTCATCGAGACCTGGCTGTGCGAGTCGACCCCGGATAATTAGTTGCAACTGGCTGGTCTGTCGACGTGAGATGGAGGGAGCAGGGAAACAGGAGGTGGTGGAATAGGCCACCAAGTCAAATTCCTTGTATGCACACATACATGTCAGATAAATGTATTATGATTCTAATTCTGAAATGAACGAAAGATAACCTTCCAGCCCACGACTAAATAAATGGGAACAGTCGTCGATATTGATGTGAAGGAGGAAATATTTATCTTTATTTTATTTTTTTAAAAAGCACAAAATATTACACACAGACCAGCTTTTTAGTACTGTACAGCATGTTTAATACATCGGTGGTATTTCTAGTGACGGAACTTACCTAAATGTATAAGGATATAGTTACCATTCTGCGTAATAGATTTTTTTACTGGGCATTCGCATTGTGACACATATACAGGTCAAAATATATATGCCAATTGACAATATTTAACAAAACGAGAAAGGTGTACTCTTAAATACAAATTTTTTTTTTCTCTTTCAAAAAAATATGATTTCTCAGTTATTTTTCGGTAATACTGTAGAAAAGTAGGAATTCTGAAGGCATCTTTGCAGATGCAATGCAAGAACACAGCCACGCCGCCTTGATCCAGCTTGCTCCCACCTCCATGTTAGTTAGGATGTTGTCGGGATGCAGAGGTAGGATTATGGACTGGATGGGGATTAGAGGTGTCATGACCATTCGGCCAACTTCTGGTTTCATCGAGTGGGCCAGAGAAGAGAGGGGGTTGTGTGTGGGGGGTGGGGGGGGGGGGGGTTGTGTGGGGAGGGGGGGGGGAGAGAGAGTGAACGGGCATTAACTTCAGCTCTTGCTAATGTTCTTTGGTGATGACAAGGGGCAAATGGAACTTCCCAAAGACTGGCCGTCGCCCCCTCTTGCCCCTACAGCCGCGACTTCAATTAAAACGGCTGCAAAGTTCCAAGAGAGGAAGGACAAAAAGAAAATGGTGGACACAGAGTGCTGGAGTAACTCAGCAGGTCAGGCAGCATCTCTGGGGGAACATGGATAGATGTGGACCCTTCTTCAGACCCTATTATTCTATGTTCTGAAACGCCACCTATGCATGTTCTCCAGAGATGCTGCCCGTCCCGCTGAGTTACTCCAGCACTTTGCGCCCTTTTGTGTGTTAACAAGCATCTGCAGTTTTTTTTTCTCTGCAGTTTCTTCCCCGCTGTTATCAGGCAACTGAATCATCCTACCAACAACTAGAGAACGGTGCTGAACTACTATCTACCTCATTGGGGACCCTCGGACTATCTTCGATCGGACTTTAAGGGCCTGACCCACAGGCGATTTTTTAGGCAACTGCCATAGTCGTAGCAGGTCACCGAAAAACCGGTGACTGGACAAATGGGCCCGTCCCACTTTGCCGATTTTTTGGGCGACTGCCGGCGACTACGACAATGGAATTCACCAAAGTTAGCACCGGCGGTAACTGGCGGCAACCTACCTCATCCTGTTGACAGCCTATGACAGCACCTCCGTCAGGAGATGACAAGGTACGACAAGCCCACAGTCGCCTAAAAGTTTTGAACATTTCAAAATCCAGCGGCAACCAGAAAGACGCTACGACTCTTTGGGCGACTGAGGAGACGACTCACGACCATACAGGCGACACCCAGGCGACCATGTGGTGACAGCCTAGTCGCCTGTAGTCATCTAAAAAAATCACCTCAGTGGGACAGGTCCTTCACTGGACTTTATCTTGCATTATACATCATTCACGTTATTCCTTTATCATGTATCTGTACACTGTGGACGGCTCGATTGTAATCATGCATTGTCTTGCTGCTGACTGGAACAAAAAGCTTTTCACTGTACCTCGCTACACGTGACAATAAACAGAATTGAAACTCAATGCGGAGTTGGCACGCAAGTCCTTTTCAGAGATATGTTGAGGATTTTTAATAAAAGCCCGATATTAATAAATACTCAGCCCGGGAAAAAAAACGGAAGTGTTATTATCAGGATAATGGAGAAACCGAGAGCTCTCGACCTGTAGCTCTCATTCTGGGCGTTGCACAGTTTGGAAGGGTTTGGCAGGTAGCTGGGATGCCAAACATGTTAAACAACCGCCTACGAGGTGAGGCAGGGCTGAGGGAAACCCATTCCTTCTCGCTGCCTGTCCCGCAGAGTTACTCCAGCATTTTGTGTCTATCTACAAAATTCATTGTGGTTCCTCAGCCAGAATACAGCACCTCATATTTCGCTTGGACAGCTTACAACACAGCGGTTTGACTTTAGATTTCTCTAACTTCATGTAACCCTTGCATTCTCTCCATCTCTCTTCATCCTAGTTCTCCGACTAGTTCCACTGTCCTCCAGATTAAATATTACAGATTATATACCTCGTTTGCATCATCCCCATGGCTAATAATGATCCATTCTACATTTGTCTGCTTTGATCTCTTTTTACAATAGACAATAGGTGCTGGAGTAGGCCATTCGGCCCTTCGAGCCAGCGATGTGATCATGGCTGATCATCCCCAATCAGTACCCCGTTCCTACCTTCTCCCCATATCCCCTGACTCCGCTATCTTTAAGAGCCCTATCTAGCAGTCGTCTGTCTTTTTTTATTTTTGTCTTGTTAAATGTATGTCTTGAGTTAGTTTTCATTATTTTTTTAGCTGTGTATATGTGGGGGGTGGTGGGGGAAACCGTTTAAATCTCTTCCCTGTGCGGGGACCCGACTATTCCCTGTCGGGTCTCAGATGTCGTTGGGCCTAACATCGTGGAGCCGGCGGTGACCTCCGGCCGGGACTAACCTGAGGGCTCCAGTTGCAGAGTCTGCGGAACTGAGATCGCGGAGCTGGCCAACTTCGGAGCGGGAAGAGCTGTGGTGGCGTGCGGCTGCGACCCGACTTTGGAGTTCGGAGGCACTGGCCGCAGACCCGGTGGACGGGAACATCGGGAGCTATCAGGTCCCTGGTGGGAGACCGCTTTTCCGAGCTCCGCAACGGCGACTTCTCCCGCTGGAATCGCGGGTTTAAAGGACATGGAGCCGGGGCCTAACACCGCCCGGCGTGGCTTAAACAGCCTCAGGACTTACCATCGCCCGCCGGGGGCTTTAACATCGGAGCCCCAGTTCGCCTCGACACTGCAGTTGGACTGCTGGACCGCGGGAGAAGGAACAAAGGGAAGAGATAAAGACTTTGCCTTCCATCACAGTGAGGAGATGTTGGAGACTCACTGTGATGGATGTTTATGTAAACTGTGCTAAGTGTGGGTCTTGGATTGTTTTGTAATGTAAAAAACTGTAGAAATTATATTTCGTTCAAACCGAGGTTTGAATGACAATAAATGCATTCTATTCTATTCTAGCTCTCTCTTGAAAGTATCCAGAGAACCAGCCTCCACCGGTTCTCTGCCTCCACTGAGGCAGAGAATTCCACACTCACAACTGAAAAAGTGTTTCCTCATCTCCGTTCTAAATGGCTTACCACTTATTCTTAAACTGTGGCCCCTGGTTCTGGACTCCCCCAACATCGGGAACATGTGTCCTGCCTCAAGCGTGTCCAAACCCTTAATAATCTTTTTTCACACCTGATCCTTCCTTATCTCTAGTTTCCCTCTGCCCTGACCCTCAGTCAGAAGAAGAACCGAAACGTCGCCCATTCCTTCTGTCCAGAGATGCTGCCTGCCCCGCTGAGTTACTTCGGCATTTTGCACCTATCTTCAGTGACAACTCTCTCTCTCTCGCTCTCACCAAGAAAGGTAATGTGGCAAATTCAAGGGGATGACACTAACTGCAGGTATCGCTCCGTATCATACACTGACACAACTGTTTACCTCTGTTTTTCTATCGTCACGATCTAAATCCCTGGGACTCCCGCCACTGCAGTCTGTGTGGGACCACCTTCATCAGAGGGACTACAATGGTTCACGAAGGCAGCTCCTCACCGGTTTCTTAAGGATCATTGAGGGTTTAGAGACATAGCATGGAAACAGGCCCTCCGGCCCACCGAGTCCACACCGAGCATCGATCGCCCGTTGTACTAGTTCTATGTTATCCTGCTACAATTGACCTACAAGTGGCAGCGCTGTGAAACGGCTGCTGCTCGCCTGCAGTCTGTCTGTTTTTACTTTTTTGTGTTGTTTTTTTTGTCTAGTTCAGTTAAATTTTTGGTTATTAGGTGGTGTTATGTGTGTGTGTGGGGGGGGGTGAAACAGGGCTTTCTGTCTCTCCCTTCGGGGGAATGCGACTTTTTTGTCGTATCCCCCTTCTCTTCCCCCGCCTGAGCTGAGGCCTAATGGCGGAGCTGGCGGTCTCCAACCTGCGGCCGACCTCGAGGATCCGGAGGTAGAGCCAGCGAGGCTGGCCGTCTTCGAGCTGCGGCGACGTTCGGGCAGCGGCACGACTCGGCGCTCCGGCGAGGGCGGACGGCGCGGGGCTGAGACACTCCCGTGCAGGCGGCGCGGCTACCGGCTGGAAGGCGCTCCCGTGAGGGCGGCCTGTGTCCCGGCTGGAAGGTGCTCCGGTGTGGGTGGACCGGCTCCTGGCTGGAAGGTGCTCCCGTGTGGGCGGACCGGCTCCTGGCTGGAAGATGCACCCGTGGGGGCAGCCCGGTGCGGGGCTGAGACGCTGCCATGTGGGCGGCCCGGTGCGGGGAGGAGACGGTGATCCGGTGGCTGAGGCGGCGTCGACCTGAATCCATGGCTCGGCCGCGGGCCAGTGGACGACATAGTCGTGAGCTCGCGGGTCACAGGTTGATGCCTGTTTTCCGGAGCTCCCGTGGCAACAGCTGCGTCCGCTGGATTGGAGGGCGGCAGCTTCGACCACCCCCGGGCCGCGGAGCTTGAACCGCGGGACTGACTTACCATCGCCCGGTGGGGTATCGCCTCGGCGCAGAGGGAGAAGAGGAGGGAAGAGACAGTAACTCTAAGACTTTTGCCTCCATCACAGTGAGGAGGTGTTTGGTGAACTCACTGTGGTGGATGTTAATTTGTGTTTATTGTGTGTTGTTTATTATTACATGTATGGCTGCAGGCAACAACATTTCGTTCAGACCGAAAGGTCTGAATGACAAATAAAGGATTCAATCAATCAATCAATCAAAAAACTTCGCACGTCTTCGGGATGTGGGAGGAAACCGGAGCACCCGGAGGAAACCCACGCGGGTCACAGGGAGAACGTGCAAACTCCACACACACACACACACACACACACACACACACACACACACACACACACACACACACACACACACACACACACACAGACAGCACCCAAGGCCGGGATCGAACCCGGGTGGCTGCCGTTGAGAGGCAACGGCTCTACCCGCTGCACCAAGGTGTCGACCCTAGGGATTGGTAATAAATGCCAACCTTGCCCAGATCCTGAAAAATTAATAAATATTTTTTTTGAATATCTAATGTCCCAAGTTTGTCTCAACCACACTGTGGATAGACCTTCCATGCTGACCGATCTACCTCTCTCTCTCTCTGCATGCTCACTTCTGTCAAGGGTAATTAGGAGCAGGTATCTGAAGCTAAACCTTGCCCTGTGCAGACTGAGGCTTGTGTATTCTACCTCAGGTTCATGGTTCCATGGATCGGAACAGGTTCAGATCATAAGTAATAGGAGCACAATTAGGCCATTCGGCCCATCAGGTCTGATCTACCTCACCCTCCTAACCCCATTCTCCTGCCTTCTCTCCATAACCCCTGACACCCGCACTAATCAAGAATCTATCTATCTCTGCCATAAAAATATCCACTGACTTGGCCTCCACAGCCTTATGTGGCAAAGAATTCCACAGATTCACCACCCACTGAGAAATACATTTATCCTCCTCTCTTTCCTAAAAGAACGTCCTTTAATTCTGAGGCGATGACCTCTAGTCCTAGACTCTCCCACTAGTGGAAACATCCTCCCCACATCCACTCTTTGCAAGAGGTTAGAGTGATATGGGTCAGATGCAAGCAAATAAGAGTGATACAGTGTGGAAACAGGCCCTTCGGCCCAACTTGCCCATGTCGACCGACATGCCGCATCTCCCACCTGCCTGCGTTTGGCCCATATCCCTCTAAACCTATTCTAAATTATGTAGTTGTCTAAATGTTTCTTAAATGATGTGACACCACCTGTCTTAGCTACCTCATCCGGCAGCTCGTTCCATATATCTATCGCCCTTTGTGTACAAAGTTGCCCCTCAAGTTCCTATTAGATCTTTCCCCCTCCCGCACCTTAAATCAATGTCCTCTGATTCTTGATTTCTCTGAGTAAAAGACTGTGTGTTTACCCTTGGCGTTTACACTAGGCCAATACAGAAATGGGGATAGGTTAGATGGGGTATCTTGGTCGGCATGGTCCAGTAGGGCCGAATGGCCTTTTCCATGCTGTATGACTCTATGACAACTCTTGCCCGGATTTTCTCGGGTTAAAGTTACACGAACAATAGATAATAGGTGCAGGAGGTGGCCATTCGGCCCTTCGAGCCAGCACCGGCATTCATTGTGATCATGACTGATCATCCACAATCAGTACCCTGTTCCTTCCTTCCCCCCATATCCCTTGACCATGCAGCCATACATTGGCTCTAGAGTTACTGCCTTACAGCGCCAGAGAGCCTGGTTCGATCCTGACTACGGGTGCTGTGTGCTCAGAGCTTGCACTATAACCGCGTGGGTTTTCTCCGGGTGCTCCGGTTTCCTCCCGCACTCCAAAAGATGTACTGATTTGTAGGCTAATTGGCTTTGGTAAAAATTGGACAACTGCCCCTACTGTGTGTTGGGTAGAGCTAGAGTAGGGGGTGATCACTGGTCGGCACGGACTCGGTGGGTCGAAGGGCCTGTTCCCGGGCTGCACCTCTGAAGTCTAAGGAATTTAAATGTAGGCCTTTAAATAAATATGGATTTTTAAAATACCCAGCATCTACAATGGTGACCTTGGGAATCTTTCAATGTAACTGGAAAACAATATCTGTTGGCTTTTATACCCAGTCAGGCCCCTGTGTGAATCCGGGCCTGTTGAGAAGTTTGTGGATGTCGCAGTCAACAAAGCAGGTGTAATCCCGCAGGAAGGGTCTCGGCCCGAAACGTCACCCATTCCTTCTCTCCAAAGATGCTGCTTGTCCCGGTGAGTTACTCCAGGTGTCTACCAGTGATCTCCCAAGACTGAATTGCCCTCAGCTGCAGTCATCTTTGCCTCTCACTCAATCCCTGCAGTTCCATTCACGATGCATGCAATGTCCTCCGCAGCTTTCAAACATATACACGGGAGTCTCTGGTGAACACAATCTGCAGAAACAATCATCTTTTCTGTTGGATCCTAGGAGGATTAACGAGCCTCTGCTCATTAAAAATCCCTCTAATCCTAGCCGGGAGCCCGAGATGACAAATAGTTTTTTGCCGAGACATGAATAATACTTTATCAACACATGTACCTGGGTGCAGTGAAATGTGTAGGAAGGAACCGCAGGTGCCCGTTTACACAGAACATAGGCATAAAATGCTGGAGTAACTCAGCGGGTCAGGCAGCATCTCTGGAGAAAAGGAATAGGTGACATTTCAGGTCGAGACCCTTCTTCAGACTGGTCAGCCTGGTTTTGGCTTCGACACTCTTGGGTGGCACGGTGGCGCAGCGGTAGAGTTGCTGCCTCACAGCGCCGGAGACCCGGGTTCCATCACGACTACGGGTGCTGTCTGTACGGAGTTTGCCCGTTCTCCCCGTGAACTGCGTGGTTTTCCCCCGGGTGACAATAGACAATAGACAATAGGTGCAGGAGTAGGCCATTCGGCCCTTCGAGCCAGCACCGCCATTCAATGTGATCATGGCTGATCATCCCCAATCAGTACCCCGTTCCTGCCTTCTCCCCATATCCCCTGACTCCGCTATTTTTAAGAGCCCTATCTAGCTCTCTTTTGAAAGCATCCAGAGAACCTGCCTCCACCACCCTCTGAGGCAGAGAATTCCACAGACTCACCACTCTCTGTGAGAAAAATGATTCCTTGTCTCTGTTCTAAATGGCTTACTCCTTATTCTTAAACTGTGGCCCCTGGTTCTGGACTCCCCCAACATCGGGAACATGTTTCCTGCCTCTAGCGTGTCCAAACCCTTAACAATCTAATATGTTTCAATGAGATTGCCTCTCATCCTTCTAAACTCCAGAGTGTACAAGCCCAGCTGCTCCATTCTCTCAGCATATGACAGTCCTGCCATCCCGGGAATTAACCTTGTAAACCTACGCTGCACTCAGTCAATAGCAAGAATGTGCTTCCTCAAATTAGGGGACCAAAACTGCTTACAATACTCCAGGTGTGGTCTCACTAGGGCTCTGTACAACTGCAGAAGGACCTCTTTGCTCCTATACTCGATTCCTCTTGTTATAAAGGCCACATGCCATTTGCTTTCTTCACTGCCTGATGTACCTGCATGCTTACTTTCATAGACTGATGTACAAGGACAAGGGTGCTCCGGTTTCCTCCCACACTCCAAAGACATGTGGGTTTGTAGGCTAATTGACTTCGGTAAAATTGTCCTTGGTGTGTGAAGGATTGCGTTAGTGTGCGGGGATCGCTGGTCGGTGCGGTCTAGATGGGCCGAAGGGCCTGTTTCCGCGCTGCATCTCTGAACTAAAGTCCTAACTACGGCTTGTTGCAGCTCATGGCATTCTCCACTTCCCACCCCCCCACCCGTCCCCACCTCCGCCTATTCCCCCTTTGTTCTCAGCACCCCCACCCCCAACGCCAGTTCCTCTATGCCTGACCTCTCGCTGTTATCATCCCTCGTCTGCCATCCAGTCACAAGGAACCGGTTCACAAAGAAGGACGCCAAGTGCCAGAGTAACTCACGGGTCAGGCAGCGTCTCTGGAGAACGTGGATAGGCGACGTTTCGGGTCGTGACCCTTCTTCAAATCAAATGTAGCGAAGGGGGAGAAAGCTGGAAGAGAGAGGTGCGGGCGGGACAAAGCTGGGCGAGTGATAGGTGGATACAAGCGAGGGTGGAGTGATGGGCAGATGGGTGGACAAAGGCCGGAGACAAAGGGTTGTTGGATGAGTGGAGTGAAATCTAAAGCCAGAGGGAGGTACATAGGTGGAAGGTGATGGGGATGGGAGATGGGTTGGGACAAACCCTGGCCACTGGTGGTCTGAAGAAGGGTCCCGACACGAGACGTCACCTACCCACATTCTCCGGAGATGCTGCCCGACCCGGCGAGTGATAGGTGGAGGGGAGGCAGATTGGCAGAATGGGTTGAACAAAGGTGGGAGATGAAAGGATGAACGTACCTTTACAACAGAGATGAAGAGGAATATCTTTAGCCAAAACCAATGAAGTGCGGGGTCGGGTGGAACTGGCTCAGAAGAGGAGTGGGACAAGCGTAGTAGATCAGCCATGATCGTATTGAATGGATAGGCGGGCATGAAGGGCTGATGGCCTACTCCTGCTCCTATCTTCCTGTTTCCTTGTGTGAGGGCTACTGCGGCCATCAACACTTGTTACTTTGTACCTTTTGTCTTCTCTCTTTCACTTCTGTCTCTCTCTCTCTCTGTCTCTCTCTCTTTCCCTCCGGGATTTGTACCAGACAAGAGGAACATGCGCCACTGTCAATCTGAGTCTCTGCCTCACAATTCTCAGATTTTTCTTATACGAATTTCAACTATACACACTCCCTGAAGAATACGACTGACTGCATTGATCTGGGGATGATTGGGCTAAAGTATGAATTTTTAAATTAAATTAAATTTCTTTATTTATATAGCACATTTTTAGTCAACTTGCATTGACCCCAAAGTGCTTCACATAATTACATCCACACACACAGGCAAAGGTGGGTGAAGTGTCTTGCCCAAGGACACAACGACAGTATGCACTCCAAGCGGGATTCGAACCAGCTACCTTCCGGTTGCCAGCCGAACACTTAGGCCATTGTGCCATCTGTCGTGACTCCGGGCATGAACT